>NC_057813.1:148504985-148662592 GCF_018294505.1 Triticum aestivum | reverse complement strand
CGTGCGAAGGTGTAGCTGGTGGGTCCCAGTAGTCGGGGGGCGAATCGTTTTTTTTCGGACGCACTTCCTTGTGTGCGAAGATGTAGCTGGTGGGTCCCAGCAGTCAGGGGGTGAATCGTTTTTTCCCGGACGCACTTCCTTGCGTGCGAAGATGTAGCTCGTGGGTCCCAGCAGTCAGGGGGCGAATCATTTTTTTCGCGAAATACGGTGGCCCATCCGGTGGGTCCCCGCTGTCAGGTGGAGGTATAACTATTTTGCGCGTAATAAGGAGGCACTTCCTTGCGGCTGCCGTGGACCCAGCTGTCAGCCTCTCCACGTACAGTCCACGTCCGATGGAAGTCGTTCCTTGACCATGTTGACCACACCGCGCCGAGAGCACCACGGCGGTGGACGACGGCGAGGCCTAGGAAGGGGACGACGCGGAGCCGGGGAAGACGCATCAGTGGATGCACACGCGAGAGGAGTACGAGGGTTCACTGGTTCGGCTGCGTTGCCATCGCCGCAGAATAACAGGGGGTGTGGATGAGTGGAGGGATGGCCTGGCCAGCAGTGGGAGTAGTAGGGGGCGGTGAGGCCTCCGCGGCAGCACAACCGACCACGGGAGGCAAGAGTAGGCGGCACGACCGGCGCTGCTTTGGGCGGCTGGAGCAAGAAGACCAGAGGTTGAAGAAGCACGACGGCCGTTGGATGGACATCGTACGGTCACTGCAGCTAGAATCGTTTATATTGACTAAGTTGACAAAGCCCTTGGTACGTCAACTTAGTAGGCCCACAGGTCAGCTTCCGAAACGGTTCGCCCCAGATGTCAGGGGGATGAATCATTTTTTGGGCGGGTGAAGCTAGAATATCCGAGATTGAAGAAGAAGCACGGCATCCGTTGGATGGACATCCAACGGCAACTGCTGCTAGAACCGTGTGTGGACTATAAGTTGACAAACCTTGCATACCCGTCAACTCTGTTTTTTTAGGGGACGCGTCAACTTAGTAAGGCCAGAAGTGTGTGGCAGAGAACTTATAGCCCATTTGAGATTTGTAAGAATGTGTACCCCATTTTTGAATTCTAATGGAATTTACTACAGCCCATTTACGGTTTGTTAAAAGTACAACCCATTTCAACCAACCGTTCAAAACAGAATTCAATAATATTTCCCACATTTTGATGGGATCCGAATATTTTTATCCCGAAATTTTAGTCAGATTAAATACAATTTCAATATAAATTTATATTGCATAAAAATCCAACGAAACATTCCGCTCGCAACAATTAATGAAATTAAAATTTTCAATATTCCAAAAATAATATTTTATAAATACATTAATTTATAAATTAATGAAATTAAAATTTTCAATATTCCAAAAATAATTTTCAATATTTCACTGTTTGGTGCATTTTTTATAGTTACTACCTAGTTTTTATAAATACATCCCATTTATTATTTCTTAAAGCCCATTTTCTTGTTAAGCCTAATGCATCCCTCCTAGGAAAGATTTGCAGCCCACCGGGGCGGAGAATAACAACTTGACCTTGCCTGGGTATTCCTAAAAAAAGTATAGCTGGGCTAGCCATTTTCAGCTTGAAAAAAATTAATATCCGGGCTGGATATCTGGCCTGGGCTAGACGGGCCACAACCCACCCAGTTAATACCTACAGCGATGTTTTCGTTGTTGTTCAGAGGAGAAAAATTAATATCTGGGGTAAACATCGAAAAACTCTGCAGTGCTCACACCTAAAAAAGACAAATACTGCTCGAGCTGCTTGGTCCCAGCTGTCGGCCGCTTCTTGTGCAATTCTCTCGTTTGTTGACTACTCCCTCCTTTCCGGTTTATAATGCTCAATTCAAAAATCTCACCAATCAAGGTAGATGGTGAGTGGTGGAATACTTTTTCTAGTTTTGCAAAAGCACCTAATTAATGCTCTTGTTATCCTCAAAAAATTATGTTTATCAATGCATTAATTGCAATGCATGCATGCATAAAGTACATGCATTGGTCAATTTTCTCTTAATACTTGCATGCAAATATTTAATGCACCTTGGAATCTGAACATGTGATGGAAAACAACCAAATTGAGCCTTATAAAATGGAAAAACTAAAATTTTGAGATAAGCCCTATAAACAGGAAAGGAGGGAGTACATAGGTAGACAATGGTGTGGGACCGTGATGTCAGGAAACCAGGAGGAAGCAAAATAAATTATAGTTATATATATATATATATATATATATAATAAGGAGGCACTTGCGTACGTGAGACTATGGACCTGGTGGGTCCCCATTGTCATCCTATCCAAGTAAAGTGATCTCCTCGCCCGCGCGCGCTTTCCGCCCGAAATAGTCAGCGCCGGCCACCCCGCTTCCCGGTGCAGGCGATTGCTCCGCCTTCAAACGACACAAGTGTCGTCCGTCCATCCATCTGCCGCACACATTAATGATACGCGGTTGCCGAGGCGGCTACTCCGGCGTCACACGTCCGTCCCTCCGCCCGCCCACCATTGCTATATAAACTGCTGCGCCGGCCATAGCCGCAGTCATCCGCATCTGTTGCCTTTCTCCTGTCCACACCACTACTGCCCACCATGGCTTCCTCGCGCTCCAGCACTCTTCGGGACGGGTGGACGACAGACCACAAGGAGATAGCAGCCATTGCTGCCGACCGGCTGGCCGGCAGGCAGTCGGAGGACGACGACGTCCCAATGGAGAACATGGTAGTCGATGATCCGGCGCCAACCCCCTCCTCCGCGCCATCCTCGTTGGTGCATTGCACCATGACCATCGGCGAGGCCCGTTCCCAATATATGGACAGGGTGAGGCAGATGCGTGAGGAGCAGTTCTGGGAGGCGCAGGCCGACGCCGCCTACAACCACCATCTCCTCCAGGAGCACCTTTAGGCGGAGGAGAAGATCGCCGCGGAGCGGGCGGAGCAGGAGGCGCTGCTCGACTCGTACCACTCCGCCCGCAAGTGCCGCCTCGAGCGCTGGCGGTACCGCATGCGGGTGGTGGAGGCTGCGGCCGCCTATAAAGAGGCTAGCAAAGAGGGCGATGAAGCGGGCGAGGCATTGTTTGGCGAGACCGAGGACGAGGTAGAGGACAATGCCGGCTCCGACGAGTCCCCGCTCCACTGGTGTCGACGACGCCCTGCTCCGCCGACGCCCGGCGGTGCCAACAACAAGGCAGAGGACACCGTCGGCTCTGCTGAGGCCCCGCGGCACCAACAACGAGGCAGAGGACACCGCCAGCTCCGCCGAGGCCCCGCCCCGCCAACAACAAGGCAGAGGACATCGCCGGCTCAGCTGAGGCCCCACCGTGCCGGCAACGCGGGGGAGGATTTCCACCGCTCCGCTGAGGCGCCGCCCGCCGGCAACGAGATAGAGGCATCGCCGGCTCCGCCGAGGCCCCGCCCCGCTGCCAACGAGGGCGTGCCACACACAAAACGAGGAAGAGTAGAACACAGTAGGTCGCCGCCGCTCGGGTCCAAGTAAGGCCACCGCCGCTACCCTCCGGTTGAAGCCAAGCTAGGCGGGTTGACCATTGACGGCCGGTTAGCTTCTTGGCGGCCACGTGGAGTCGGAGAGCTGTGCTGGAGAAGAACGATCCTTCTACTTAACTGCTGGTGCAGTTGGCTGACTGACACGTGGGCCCAACAGGCCACATGTCAGTTATGCAACTGCATCTGCAGTTAAGTCACTGAATCTTCTGTTCGGCTCAGCGGGACACAGGTGGGTAGCTTCGGTTAATTAATTATACCTCCAGCACACCCCTTTTTAGTTTTTTTTCGAAAAGGAGGATGACCCCCGGCCTCTGCATCTGGGAGATGCATGCAGCCACAAACACCCCATTTTAGTTGAAGAATGTATGAAATGTAATGAAATCCGGCATGTTTATATGAAATCCGACCGTGTATGAATGAATTTATTTTGATTAGTTCGGATTCCTGTATCACTGGCATTGGATGAGCATGCAAAACAATACATACTAGCATTATTTCCAGGGTGATCACGTTTGCAGCAGTTTCACATGTACTCCCTCCGGTCCTTTCTAGTCTGCATACAAGTTTTGTCTGCAGTCAAAATATCTCTACTTTGACCAATCTTATACAAAAAGTATGCATTTTCACAATGTCCGAAGTAAAAAGGAATAGAAGGAGTACAAAGAGTTTGAGCAGCTTTTTAGCGTTTCTGTACATTGCAATCAAACACACAGGCCTGGCAATTCATAGAGAACATTCAAAACAATCGATGATTATGCATCTCAGTGACTGACATGTCAGAGGCAATATTTACTTCACAACTAAAGAATAAAGAAAAAATTGATCGCTGCTGCTGACAGCAAAGGGCGTCCCATTCGAAAATATCAAACGTGTATCTTGCTAAAATCAATGAGCAAAATTTGACAAGGTTGTCCCATTCCAAAATATCAAATGCCTACGATTGTGGAATGGGCAGGGTTTGCCATCAGTTCGGACATTGACATGGCACCTCGTGCTAAATAAACCAGCTGTTCTTTTTGTGCAGTTCCACCAAAATCAACCAAATTCACGCGTAGCTTGTATGATTTCGCCCTTATATGTTGCAACGCCTTGAACTTATGGGCACCTCCTTTCTTGTGGTGGAAATGAATGATTCGATGTATTCATGAACATTTTGTGCAGTTCCCGTTGAAATCAAGCTGAGCACCCATGTTTGCACAAATACAAAAAAGTGATTAGTATAAAGCAAACTGTACTGTGAATTGACAGTTTCAACAGGCACATACATGGTCCATGTAGAGCACACTTTTAAAAAATGGAACTCACCAGAAAGAATCCTAGAACAACATTGTACTCGCACATCACAGCAAAAAAATGGAGATTTGCCAGTCCTTCTGAGTTGAAGTTAGTTTGGTCTTGTGGGGAGTAATGTAACCATCCTTCAACTGCTCCTTCTGATGAGAAGATAGACAGTGCTTCTTCATCCTGGCATAATTGGAACTAGTCACTTCACATACTCCATATTCTTCTTTAGAGGAAGATGATCCTGTTGTGCAAAGACAAGAGGACTACTAAATGCTAGCATCCATGTTTGCTCGAAAAAAGGAAAGGAAATATTTAAAACAACACAGATGAAGCACTTCCCAAGGACAATACCACTTTTTCATGACAGTATCTAAATAGTAGCACAACACCAATAGAGATGACAAAGCTCAATCATATGGATGAAATTAGTGGGCGAGTACCAACCTTTGTCAGGAGGCTGATTGTGTAGAGCATACAGATGAAGCACTTCTCGGGAACCATCTGTTGCTATCTATGGGGGTGGCCATGCTTACTATATACTCCTCGATTAGTTTAATGTTTCCAACATCTTCTTGTGTAGTTCCACTAAAATATATGGTATCTTCAAAGAAGATCCCTGTTTGCACAAGTAGAGATAATTACGTATGGCATCAAATCAGTGGCAAAACAATTGCTCATTCCAGCCATAGCAATAAATTAAGATGCAAAACTGTATCATTACTTGTGTCATCACAGTTCCAGTGCTTCATTATAGCATCGAGAGTTGATTTTTGTTTTTCTTCCGCTTGTTCTTCCCCGTCATCACTTGGTTCAATAACAGACAAGCTTCGCCTTCAATGTAAGATTTGGCATGTCAATTAGGGAGCACAAGTATAGTACTAAACTTAATTTTCTGATGAAAGTGGCAAAATACAAGCCAGCAGTTGTGAAATATCCTTATCTTACCTTAATGGGATATTACGGTGCACATACAGATTGGAAGTCTTGTCTCCATTTGTGCAGTTCACTAAAATCAAGCAACATTATCGTACAAGTAGCACAACATATGAAAGCACACTGCAGAATCATGTGAAAGAAGGCTAGTACTGACCTCTCATGATGCGGAATTCAAACAACACACAAGAAGAAGATCTGAACCAAATTCGCCTTAACAGATAGGAAGTAAGATCTCCTCTTGTGCAGTTCCACTAAGATCAAGCAATCAAGCAACATTGTCGGTGTGACATTTTGGTTGAACTACACAAAACACTCTTAAAACAAAAGTGTTTTGTGCAGTGCAACAAAAGGTCACAACGGCAATGAGGTGAAGTAGATAACCCTGTTTACACAGAGGTGCAAAGGAAACAATTAGTGGTCAATAACGGTGGATGACACAGAAGCCAACAAAAAGAAGCATATACCTTATCTAAATGGGAAAGAAAGCAAGACAGTAGCATTTCTCAAATGGTGGCATTGATTAATATTAACATAGGGATTATATTAACAATAAAATTCGTTAAACATGTAATTTGCTTTTAACAGTGGCATTGCATCAATTTTCCAGCGGCATTATTAGAGGGTGTTTGTTTACAGGGACATTTTGGCGTAGGGACTAAAAAAACTCCATGTCAGTCACATCTAAACCAAATAGGAGGGACTTTTCGGGACTAAAAGTGGGCATTTGGGACTAAAGAAAGAAGACCCCGAGGGAGTCTTTTTGGGACTTTTTCCAACAGTTGCCCCTGCCACGCATCGCACCTTGTTTCTATTAGTTCATTACTAGGGGTAACATGGTCTTTTATCATGTCATTTAATAACCTCTAGTCCATGTTTAGTCCATGGAACCAAGCAGGTAGGGACTAGGGAGTTTTTAACCAAACAGGGCCATAGATTAACAACAGCTAATGAGTTGCACGGGACAATGGACGCACCAGCACCATGTGCATCTACCGATGTACTGTGGTCATGCACAGTCTATTGCAACAAAGAACAAACAACCAAGGAGCATATTTGTGTTGGTCCCAGTTTTGTTATCTTTAGACACCTTTCCCTATGTGAGCGCAGCAAATCTAGTCCTACTCAAACTCTACAGCCTTGTCCCTTCCTTTCCTTTTTGAACTAGTACTTTCGCCCCTTCCTTTCCTCTTTGAACCATGTCCTAGATTTATGCGATACAACTTTCCCCAATACTTTCCCCCATTCCTTTCCTCTTTGAACCACGTCCTAGATTCATGCTATACAACTTTCCCCCTTCATTTCCTCTTTGAACCACGTCCTAGATTCATGCTATATACAACTTTTCCACTACTTTCCCCCACTCCTTTCCTCTTTGAACCACGTCCTAGATTCATGGTATACATGCAGCTAGAGCAATGCATGTGGAGTAAGTAAAATATACCTTAAGGTTCTTGGGGCGTGGTTCGGTGGGCGACGGGATGGCGGCAAAGAAGAAGGGGTCGGAGGCCCACCCGCGCCGCCGCTGGGTGGAAAGTGAACAATAACACCGGTAGTGGATTCCCTCCCTCGCCGATGGCGATAGTGTTAAGCCTCCTTCCCTTCCCGGCGGACGGATCCTGCCGGCTCTTTGAGCAGCAATGAGGGGAGAGAGAGGCCAACGAAGTCTTGTTTAGATCTGGAGAGGGCGAGAGAGTGTGAAGAGAGCAACTACAAGCACCGAGGATCCAGCAGGAGAGGGTGAGAGAGTGTGAAGAGAGCAACTACAAGCGCTGAGGCTCCAGCGTGTATATATATACTGGAGAGAGAGTGTGAAGCGTGCAAACCCTAGAAAACATTTTGACCAGTCAATGAATCCTCTTGGCAAAAATTATGCTCAAGTGTAGTTATCGAACCTAAGACCTCAAGTTTGATGAGCAAACAGGCTAACCAGCTACACAACCCTCCCATTATGTTCAACGAGAGGAAAATAACCTTTTATACATTCCTGCATTCGTGTGACAGGCATGCCGTGTTTTTTTGTGTGTGTGGGGGGGGGAGTCATTAGGATTTCAATCATAATCGTGTCATGTGGCTTTGGTGGTAAGACTATCCACAGTGGTGCAGAAATAATGCAACCTTAGTCACCTTATCTCTCTCCATGTAATACGTTGGGTCCCACCAGTCAGAGGGTGAAACAAACAAATTAATAAGAAAAATTAAAAGCGCCAGCGGTGTATCTTACTACCTCACACATCTCTCTACTGCTCGGGAAAACTGTCCAATTGATCCCTCTGTTCGCTCACGTACTATTTTAAGTGAATCCTTATTATAACATGCACACAAATTTTGGGCACTTGTATTCGACTTAAGTTAGTGTGCCACCGTATCTCGTATACTTACTACTCCCTCCGTCTAGGTGTAATAAGTCACGTTAGAAGGTGCAACGGGACCAAGGTGCATGCGTGTGCGTGTGTGTGTTTAACAACATGTGTGTGTTAGAGAGTGCGACAGATCGACCTACTCCTACAGAGATATGGAGTGTAGTGTATGATTTTAGCCGCGAGAGTTGGTGCATCCGCTCGTTCCCAGGCGTGTCCGGTAGGGACATGCGGATAGCTGCCACGCCCGCTCCTGACCAGCCTGGCCCACCCAAAGCCCCTCCACCGCCCGCGCGCGCTTCCCGCCCGAAACGGTCAGCACTGCTCCATAGAATCGGTGCCGCATTCATGCCCGGGCAGAGCCGACGCGACCTCTCACTGGCGCAAAAGTGATGGTTGCTTCGTCCGTCCAACTTACTGCTGGGTCTATGTGATTTGACGGCTCATTGGTATTTATTACTGAGGTGGTAGGACTGCTGGATGTCCCACGCTTTCGGCGAAAGGAGGTAGTAGACTACAATTTTCTCCATTCTTACAGTGAAGGAGTGCAAGAGCAGTGAAAACACGCAGGCTCAGTGATTACATGGCCCACCTCACACTATCACCGTGCGACACCTAACTCTTTACATAGTACTCCCTCCGTTCCTAAATATTACTAGATGACTCCCCGCTCGTTGCCGCGGAACAGCGGTATATCTCTCTGCGCAAAATTATCGATTTCATAGAACTAAAAAAAATCTATAACCGCATAAAAAATGTGGTAGCCAAACTAAATAAACTCCCATCATCATTTAGATCATCCCACATAAGGAAAAAAGATCAGCCAACTCCTATTGCATAAGGGGATTATATTTTTCTTTTTGACACGTTAATGGGACTTAAAAGCTCACTTACATGCATGCTACCGGTGCATGCTTGCATGCAGACATGTTGATGTGATTTAAAACCCACTCACATGCATGTGCCACGGTATTCGTGCATGCTTGCATGTGGCTTAGTGCTGAGCCTCTCAACGTCTAGATCAGACGGCTATTATGACTGATTTACTTCATCTAACGGCTATGTCAATTTTGATGATGTGGCTCAAGGAGAGGATAGAGAATTCCTAGTAGTGGGGGCTAGCTATTACTAGTAGATAAGTCTTTGTAGAGATTCCACTAGGTGAACTACATACGGAACAAAATGAATGAATCTACACTTAAAATGCATCTATATACATCCGCATGTGGTTAATGGTGAAATATCTACAAAGACTTATATTTAGGAACGGAGGAAGTACTAGTATAGTACTAGTACGTACTGTAATTTATCAGCGAGATAAATTTGTACAATGCTATGAAGCTTCCAGCTCCTGTTACATGTATCTTGCGTCCAAGGTTGCCCGTTGCAACATTTCATCAAATACAAAGGAGACTAACATGCATGCTATTGCATCTCAATGATTGACAGATCATAGCAAATATGTACTCCCTCCGTTCCAAAATAAGTGTCTCAACTTTGTGCAAACTTTAGTACAAAGTTGTACTACTACTAAAGTTGACACTTATTTTGGAACAGAGGTAGCTAAAGAAAAAAATGATCCATGCAGTCCCTAGCCCTTGAACCGTGAACCCTGACCAGGCTTCAATTTGCTGGCAACGTTTGAGCTTCCTAATAAATGAAGTTTGCAACCTTTTGACCATCGGATCATTTTGTGCAGTTTCATGAAAATCGAGATGAGCATCCCTGTGGCAAAGAAATTGAAGAAGCGTGATTAGAATAAGATTACTAGGACTAGTTGATGAGACATAAACTCATCACAAATACAGTATGTAGAAGCCAGTAGAGGTATCAGGTATGTGCGGGGCAAATAAGTAGAGAAATATCCACAGGGAGTGATGTGGGAAGCTGGAGCAGTGGTGCAAGCCGGCTGTAAAGGGAGTTGTACCTGAGGGACGTAGCTTTACCTTGAGGAGGGCGGCAGGAGGCGGCAACTGCCCATGTCGCGGCAGTGAGCAAGGGACAAAGGCAACCTCACCAGCTTTGTGAGAGAGAATGGCGGGGACCCCTGATCGGGACGTGCCGACAGTGGGTTTTCGCCATCGGCGACGGCCACTGCATCTACACTAAGCATCCACCCCTTCCCCAAGCGGACGTGATCCGCCGGGATGTTAGAGATGTGGCCACAGTCGTTTTGTGCGAGAGAGTGTGAAGAGAGCAACCCCAGCAAGCAACCGTGTAGGCTGGCCCGTCCTGACTATGTATATAGTGGAGCGGTTTCCTTTTCTCTCCATATGAACCTATCATATTGCGTACGTGCCACTGAAGAAAAAAATAATTTCATGACGCGGCACCTACTACTCGTTCTCCTATAACCTTGCCCTTGGCATCTCCAAAATATTAACCTTGCGATTGGCTCTTCGCCTCTTCGGGAAGTCGAGCAATAATGGTAGTGCAGTATATATCATTCTGGCTATATAAGACCGAATGAATTGTTGCACGTCCACCACGTGGGCGAGGGTCCAGGGGCGAGTGAGAGTGCTACTACATACGGAGCAAAATGAGTGAATGTACACTCTAAAATACGTCTATATACATCAGTGTTTGGAGTATGTACTAGTAGTTCATATTGAAATCTACTAAGGACATATATATTCCTAACAATATGATATAATCTCTATAACCAAGGTAGTAGGGACGAGGAGTAAACGGAGGGAGTAGTAAATTTTTCTCCTCATCCTGCGAGCCACCGCGCGCATGGGCGAGGGAGAAGAAAGCTTCACCTCATCCTACGAGCCACCGCGCCCGTGGGCGGGGGAGACGGTGTACTAAGCAAGCTTCTCCTCGTTCTGCGAGTTGACAGGACACATCAAAAGTACTCTGGTCTATAGAGCCTTGCCTCTAAGGTAGGCCCCACATGGTTTGCCTCTTTTTTTTAATTTAACATAACGCGTCAAGTCGCAATTTGTTTGTTCACCCGTGGTAGACGATCCTCCCTCCACCAAGTGGACAACCAGTACACGTGCCAAATTACCACGTGGGCTGCCTTTTTCATATAGAAATGAGCTCCACCGTGTACCCGCGCGGGTGTGGTTGGGAAATAGATGGGAGTACGTGCGCCACGCATGCACCTCTTCTCTTCGTGCACGTCCCCCACCTACGTGGGTGTGTGTGAGAGATATAAACCGCGTTCGTGAGTGTTTTTTGTTTTGTGGTGGGGGTGGGGGTGGGGTGGGGGGTTGATTTCGTGAATTATTTGTGGGAATATGTGTCGATGACATCTCAAACAAAATTTTGCATGCAATGTTTGTGAAATGGAGGCCTATCCATATCATACATAGAGTATCGGGCAATCCACGAGAAGAGAGGGAGGGGTCATAGCTATCGATAGAGTCGAAGAGAGGATCAAGTACGGGTGGGTGCGAGATCGATGAAGAGAGCCATCGAAACTGCGTGTGTGTGTCAAGTCAAAGATATAGGGAGACTGGCCTACCGGAACGTTAGAGGGCACATGTCAAGTTTGTGTGTGGCAGAGAGACATGACTAGAGCGCTTGATGTATCGATGTGTGTGGAGGGGAGGGGGTGGGGGAGGGGTAGGCAGAGGCCTAACTATAGAGGTAGAACGACTCGTATATGTGTTGAGAAGGAGAGACCCAGCTATGTCATGAGGGAGATCGGTCGACATCCATACATAACTGAAGGACGGGAAATATGATGGGACAGAGAGAGAGGAGAGAGAGAGGGAGGGAGAGGGAGTGAGAGGGGTAGAGTCTTGGATGGGTGATGGAGTTGCTTCTCGGAGATGTTGGGAGAGGCCTACTAGACAAACTGAGGGTGGAACTGCAATGTTATCAATAAGAGTGGGGATGTGTTTCTGTGTGTGCCTGTGCGTGATAGATCTGTCGGGACGCATCCATGGATGATGAAGGGGAACCATGTGTTTGGTAAGCAAACCTAACTAGATCGGTAGATCAATTGTTGTTTGTCGGAGGAAGGGAGAGACACAACTAATGAGGTAGATCGATCGATGTGTGGGTAAAAACGAGTTATAAGGACCTAACGGGCTATATGTATAGCGAGAGATCGATCGGTGTACGTCCATTTGTTAGAGGCAAATAAGGCCCAGCGAGACGGATAGATAGAGAGAATGGAGCTAGGAGGTGGTGCGAGAGGCCCAACTACTAGCTAGATAGGGGGAGGAGTGTGCGGTTGTGAGATCGATTAAAAGAGGGGTGAGAGTTTACACGTGTGTCTGACCATATGAGAGACACGAGGCAAGGACACATAAAGGAGGAGATTGAAGCTGTGTGTGTATGCTGTAGGCAGGCATCGCTGGAGAGGTTTATCGATCGGTGTGTGTCGAAAAGGAGTTGTGGAGACTCTGGGAGAACGACCTAAAGGAAAAAATGAATGTGCCCGGTGGATAGAATGCTGAAGGAGGGGGAGGGCGAGGAGGGCGTGTGCATGCACGAGAGAAAGTTAGTGGTAGCTACAAAGGTTAGAGGATTGTGTGGATGTAAGAGACTAACAAAGATCATAATTTGATATGAAAGCGGATTCATATATTTGAATAGTAGATCATAGTGTTTTAAACATTGCATGCATGAATATAGCGGTGATACATGTGCTGTGCACATGTTATACCATAATGTGATAATGCATGGCGTTTGCAACTCACAGCTAAATGCCGAACAATCTAAACCATACTATACATCAAACAATCTCACATTTTATTTGAATTTGTGATAATGTGCGGCGTTTGCAGCTTACAACTAAATATCGAGCAATCTAAACAATACTATATATCGAACATTCTCACATTTTATTTGAATTTGTAGTAATGTGTGGTGTTTGCAACTCACATCTAAATACTTGTAGGAGTAGGGGGCGGGGCACCATACATAATGTGATAAACACATTATACATATGAGACATGGTTTAGATTATGAAGATCTAGCTTGAGCTAGAAATGTAATGTGATTTGAAATCAAAATAAAGTGGATTCAAAAAATCTAGTTTGAGTTCATATAGTACGCATAGTTCATATGTAACTCGATACTGATCATGTGGTGTGCTGTGAAGATAATACACAAATGATGGTTTAACTTGACAATAATGATGATTGTAGATCTTATTAAAACAGAGAAACGAATTCAAATGCTTTGACTTCACAACAATCATTACTATAGATCTTATTCAAATTTAATTCATATTGAAGCGGTAGTATATACGTTTGGAATGCACTAAAACGTTCGTTGAGTAGTAGGTTGCATGCATTATACACGTAGCGAAATATTTTAATTGAACATAACATGAATTCAAAGTTTTGAATGACATTTGTAGTGCGCATTGATTTGGTACAGTACACGTTAGGCTTGTCCAGAAATTTCAACCCGCGCCTTGTTAGCCTGAAATATTTAAGATATATCTTTGTCTCGTTGTGCTCCGACAACTCCCTCCATCTCAACCCGCGCCTTGCTATTCCGAAACTACAACGCGCGCGAAAACTCCCACCTCCTGTGAAATCCCGACATGTGAAATGCCTGTGGTACCCCTGAACCAAAAGAACCGCCTCAAATCGGTGGGGGGGGGTACTTTCATAACTTACCCCACATTTCGGACAAGCGCGTCTCTAAGCCATGGTTCCCCACTGCCATCCCATCCGCCCACCCATTCGTACACCGAGGCCGCGAAAACCCGCGACGAAACCCCACACCCTGCTCCGTCCGCCACCCAGCCGGAGCTTCTTCCCCGACGACATCGTCCACAGCAACACCTCGACGTCCCTCATCCATCGTACCGAATGAGGATCCGTCGTCGATCTCATTGTCCCGCCGGTTTAGCCACCCCGTCCTCCACCTCCAAGGAGCTGCCCCGATGTTCCCCTTGTCTTTTGCGCCACCTCCATTCCCAGACCGCCGTCTTCACCTACACCACCGGAAGAGCATCATCATCACCGTTTCCTCGGATGAAGCTGCGGCCTAATCGGCGCCACCAAAGAGGTTGTACACTAATCGCCACATTTTCTTCTTGATTCGATCTCACGGTGCTGCCGGCGCTCGGTCCCGAGCCTACACGGCGCGGTTCCATCCACGGCGGCGTCGCCGGCCACTTCCTCCACGGCGTCGCTTACTCGGCGGCGACGTCCACATCAGTAGGAGCTGATGCTGCTTTAGCTCTTGCTCTCGCTGCTGCTCTGTTCTTGATCTCGGTCCCCTGCCTGGTCTGCTCTTGCTATTGCTCTTGCTCGCACTGCTGCTCTCGCTCTTGCTCTTCCTTGCGATGCTGCTCCAATTTGGCTACACTTCAGTCAACTGAATCGACTTTTGGGTCAGTCGATTTCCAAGGGGTGGGCTCGCCGGGGTGAAGGAAGAACCAGCCGCAGCGGGGAGGGGGCTCGCCGGAGAGGTACCCCACTATCTATCTTAGGGTTCAGGATGGGGGTGGTGGTCGCCGGCGGTGGTAGGGCATTGGCGGGGCGGTGGCGTGGGGATCATCGGAGAAAAAGCTCGTCACGGGGGGGGGGGGGGCCTAGAGGGATGGCCGGGGCGGCACCGAACTGGCGGCATGGAGTGTTTTCGGGGCGGGCGGGGCGGCGCACCGCCGGCCGTGGGCCGCGGGGGGCTGCTATTTGGCCGGTGGTGGCTGGCGGCTCGGGGGGGGGGGTGTGGAGGTTGAAGATGAACCCTAGGCCCTTGATTTCGTATCCAACGGCTGCAAAATCGACTGACCAGAGATGAAAAACTCAGTCGACCGACGTGTAGCCTCACCTTGCTAGTGCGTTCAGTTTCGACAACAAAATTCAGTTTCGACAGTTAGGTTCAGTTTCGACAGTTAAGTTCAGTTTCGACAGTTAAGTTCAGAGATGATCGGCTGATGTATTTTACATCTAGCAATTTGTGGTTATGTATTTTACGTCATGTATTGGAGATGCTATTAGAATTCCACTCAGGTTAACGTTGTTCGTTGTCTCTATTGTCCTGCTTCAGCCTCGGCATCGTACAACTCATCGGAGCTGCTCCAACGACGAAACCCTCCATCACAGCGGAGCAGTACCTCGGGCTCCATCTCCAGACGCGTAAGATCTTCTTCCCCTCCTCTGACAGCAAAGTAGGACGGAGCATCCTCACCGGCCAACCCAATCACGCTGAGATCGACATGGCTTCGCCAAAGAGGTTGTACACTTGTTGCATCTCTTTTTTACTCTACATGTTATATATATTGTCCACTGAGCACACGGATTTGTTCCTTTAGTGTCTCCTTGAAAGAAAAAACATAGGAATTTTAATTTTCACTTTTCCTCCTTCTCAAATTCCTATTCATGAAGCACAAGACTAAGAGATAGTAGCATAATAGCATTATAACCGTACATTTTCTTGTGGTTTGACTTAATCTCACCATGCTTCTTTGCATCCTTTGATCTTCTAATTGTTGTGAATCAAACACCCAGATTGGCAAAAATCCTGTGTTTTTAAATTCTCTGTTTTGCACGTGCATTCCTATCCTATTCTTGTCTATTTCCTATCCCTACATTGTTGGAATCCTCCAATTCAAACGAGCCCTTACAGAATTACTTCTCTTACAGATAGTTGTCAAGAAAACCTTGTGTGGTTTGTCCCGGTCCTGCTGCGTCGTCGTCCACCCCAGCTCAGCTGCTCCAACGACAGAAGGGTCCATCACAACAGGGATCTGGCGTCCAGACTGTCTTTCGCCGCCTCAGATCTTCTTCCCCGCAGCTGGCAGCCATGAAAATTGCATTACCATCATCACCGAACAGATGACCTCGAGGACTACATGGGTCCGCAAGAGAGGTCGCACTCTTTCGTGTCTGCTTACATTATGCATCGCTTAATATTACATGATACTTTATCGTCCTGTTCACCGATTAGACTCTGAGTCAGCTCCAAACTAATGGTCAAACTTGAGTTTTTAAATGGTTGTGGGGTACATATCGGGGCCGCTATCAATAGTATCTATCTACTATCTGGTTAATCTCCGGTGTCTACTATGAGTTTCATGTTGGGTGGGAAACAAACAATAAAGAAGCCATTATCTGTATTTATTAACTGAAGCCATTAGCTGCCTGCTATTATTGGTTTTGGGTCTATCAACAGGTTGCTACCATCACTCTGGATTTCTGCATGCACTCCTTACATAATCCCACTATGTTTTATTCCTATGCATGACAGTTATTGTAAACAATGGAACTGAACATGTAGAGCAAAATAGATGAGCCTTGCATGGCAATATAATTTCATGCAGACGTCGCTCCATGGTAGGCACAAAGGCAGCCCCCCTCCACGCATTTCGGATTGTAATCGAGAGGAAGATATTTGTTCTGAGGGGGATTCAGAAGGAGAAGATAACTCCTATTTACCCCCTGAGGTCTTCGCTCTAACTTGGCATGCTGATGTTGGTTATATCATGCATATGGTGTCTTGCATTGCTTACTTTATACATCAAATATGTCATCTGCTTAGTTTAGACATCCTTTGTGCGAATGCCATCTGTTTAGTTTATTCATCATTTGTGTGAATTATGCAACGCCACCTTGTTTAGCCAGGCATCATATATGTGAATTTTGCAATGCCATCCTGCTTAGCCAGTCATCTTATATGTAAATTATATCAGGCCATCCTTTTTTTCGTTACATATTACATTTGTCAACAATGTTAGTACATTCAACTGCTCTTCGTGTGCATCCGCCATTTGACACGATGATGGCAAATTCTGGAGTGAAAACAAGGTCTTCTGAGTAGACTATGCTATCTAACGAAGCACATATCTCGCTGGTTACGGATAGCTCCTCGGAGGAGGATTCAAAGACAGATGACCAGTCCTATTCCTGCCCCCCGAGGTGTATGCTCTAACTTGGCAGGGTTATGTTGCTCATATCCTGCGTATGGTGTCTCGCATTGCTATGCCATTTGATTAGTTTAGACATGCTTTGTGTGAATGCCACCTGTTCAGTGTCTAATTACCATATATGTGAATTATGCATTGCCATCTTGTTGCAAGACATTATATATGTGAATTATACAATGCTATCTTGTTGCAAAGGCATTATATATGTGAATTATGCAATGCCATGCTGTTTAGCCAATCATCATGTATGTGAATTATATCATGCTATCATTTTTTTGTATTACGTGTTCCATTTGTCGACAATGTTTGTATATTCAACTACTCCTCCTGTGCATCAGCCATTTGAAGCGGTGATGGAAGTATCTGGAGTTAAAACAAGGTATTCAGAGCATACAATGCTACCTGCTGAAGTAGACATCTTGCTGGCTACAGAGAGCTCCTCAGAGGAGGATTCAGAGACTGATGACCAGTCCTATTTTCCCCCCTGAGGTCTATGCTCAAACTTGGCAGGGTTATATTACCCATGTGATGCATGTTGTCTTGCATTGCTTAGTTTTTACATCATATATAGATTGCCATCTGCTTACTTGCTTACTATATAAGTCATATATTTGAATTATATCATGCCATCATGTTTACATAGTACATACACATCATCTATCTGAATTATGGCATGGCAACCCATTTAATAAAGACATCATATAGTTATATCATCTCATCCTATTTAGTGTTTACAGTCATCATATTTAGAATTATGGCATTCTATCCATGAATGTATGTGAATTATGGCATGCCAACCTATTTAATAAACACATTATATAGTTATGTCATGTCATCCTATTTACATAGTCTCATATTTTGAACTATGTCTTTCCATCTTTTTTAGTTAGCCGTCATAATTTGAAATTGTGTCATGCTATCCTGTTTAGTTAGCCATCATATATGTGAAATTGTGTCATGCTATCCTGTTTGGTTAGACAACATAAATATGAATTATGTCATGCCCTCTTTTATTCCCCACAATCCATTGCACTTGTCTATCATACAATGTCTATACTTTCAATTACTTTTCTTGTTTATCAACCATTTGAATTGGAGAGCGTGATGGCAGTATCTAAGGGAGTAACAACACGGTCTTCAGAAAAGATAGTGCTACCAGTTGATGCAGATAGAACCACGGTTGTACTTGCCCAAGAACTAGATCCACAACACATAACCCAGACTCTCGCAGATTGTACCCCTACCCAGTTGGACAGAGAACCAGCTACACCCGTTCTAACCCCAACCCCGGCAGATAGTAACCCAGTTCCAGTTGACACAACACCGTCTCCACCACAGAGCACCCAAACATGAGAGGTTAGTAAGGGAAATGCAGTGCCCAAAGCATGGGGACCACCACTCCGAATCCCAACTCAACGCTTAAAGGAGAAGAAGATTTGTTCTTAGGTCAGGTTCTGTAGCTATGGTTCATACTCCTTTGCTCTTGCATTACTGTATTTACTCATACCAACTATTTTCAAATTTGAAGGATGGAATTGAAACTCCAATGGCACAACATGCATGTTTTAAACCTGTTTCTTTAATTGGTTTGCTGTTGTAACCTGCTCTATGTTGATTTCAGTTTCAATTGAATAAACAGTTATGTTCTCATGTCATGCACATTACAAGTGTTGTTATTGCTCTATAGTTACCCACACTTATATTCTGTCTATTCTGTTTTGTCTTGAACAAATATTATTTGAACTGTGTCTCTATATTGATTTGGCAACAAAAACTAGAATGATATAGACCATAAAGTGACCATGGCACATAGATATATGTTTGTTTCATGATGTTATCCTGTCCACTTTACTACTGAACTCATTTACCAAAATGAGTTTCATATACAACATGGTAAACATGTGATGTGTCTGCTTGTTTCTCTTTTAGAATGCGGGCAAAATATTGGAGAATAGTACCGCGTTATCCAATGGTAAAGGAAGTAATGCAGATAAGGTTCAAGATAGTGAGACATCCCTGTTGGTCTCCAAGAAAGCTGATAAAAACTATCTTGACGACAGTGAGGGAACCCAAAAGTCATGTCTTGATGTAGTGTTCGAGTTACTGGCCACTACTGCTGGCACAAGCTCTTCAAACTCGCTGCCTGAATCAGTTCATCTTCTTGAGTCTCAACTTCAAGTTGAAAGACATCAATCAGATGTGCTGCGACAGGAAGCTGAAGGACTGAGGAAGTCCCTGCAGAATTCAGATGCATATTTTCTGGTGCAACAGCAAGCGCTGGAGGATTTAAGTGCCAAACAAGAGAAAGTTAATAAGCTTGCTAAGCATCTTGCCAGCATTATGGGTACCCAGGATATTGTTTCTTGAGATCTTCTGAAGTGGTTTCAGTTCTGGATTTGTTTTGCTGCGGCGTTTATTTGCGCTGGTCGCCAACTTTGACAACCAGTGTATATGATATGCTGCTTTGTTCCCTATATTTGCACTGGTGGCGAACTTTGATGCCCAGTGGATGTAATATGTTTAACAGCCATGATAGCCTAGCATGAGTTGCTTGCTTATTTATTTCCTTGTTGTCTTGTTTATTTGTTTGCTTGTAGTCAGTGCAGTTCTTTTTAAAACTAGGCCACAATAACCATGGGCTAATATTTACTGTAGTGACACTGGGCCTCCTATGGGCCGTAGAAACAGTGGGCCTTCTATGGGTCGTAGAAACAGTAGGCCTTCTATGGGCCGTAGAAACAATGGGCCTTCTACGGGCCGTAGAAACAATGGGCCTTCTACGGGCCGTAGAAACAATGGGCCTTCTACGGGCCGTAGAAACAATGGGCCTTCTATGGGCCGTATCATCAATGGGCCTTGTACGGGCCATATGACCATAACGGGCCATCGTTAATAGGCCGTATTTGATGACGCTATGAAAACGACCCAACGTATTAACGGACCACAAACGGGCCGATGTAACCACGGGCTGAATTTGGCCCACAAGCAGAAAATGACAGTAACAGGCCGTAAGTAAACGAATGCTGGAAATGAGCCCAGTAATAAATGGGCTTTGAGAAGGCCGAAAGATAACATTTGCTGGAAACAACCCAATTGAATAACGGACCCTTAATGGGTATAAAGTGATATACTGTTCATTACGGGCCAGTTTCACCACGGGCCGTTAGTGGGTGTAAAGTGATACATTGTTCATTGCGGGCCAGTTTCACCACGGGCCGTTAATAGGCCAAGAGTTACATAGGGCCTCATATGGGCCGAAGACGTCATGGGCCATACATGGGCGAGAAGTGAAAACGGGCTGGAATCATATTGGATGGCCCAGATGACGCTACTGGGCCTAATTCGGATAGGGCGTAACGGGCCTTGGGTTAGCAGGCTGTAAATGGGCTATATGCGAACATGCCGTTAACAGGCTTTCCATCGGCCAGCCCGCCACCTTTTGACCAAGTCAAACGGGCCGGCCTTTTCACAGGAATGGGCCTCTGTTGGGCCGTGCCACGTGTCGATGTATCATAGGCGCCTTCTGCCCAATGAGTGGATGACATCTGTCCCAACGGTGAGCCGACACGTGTTTCCTCCAGCCAATGATGATTTTACACATGGAAAATCCCCATTGGTCGGGGCTGTTAACGGGTTATCGGATCCAAAACCCGACCTGATAGCTTAACGGCGTTCCGTTACGGTGGATGCCACGTGTCGGTCACCCTTGACGAAAGCAGTTCTGTGACGCGCGATTTATCATCATGGAAGTGGACACTTCCGTGATGATATTTTTGGTAATGTCATCGAACACTTCTACGACAACACATGTATGACTATCTTGATTCTGTCATAAATTTGTCATGGATGTACATGCATGACAAAAAACACGACATACTGTGACAAACATGTATCATCACGGAAGTGTATATTTTTTGTAGTGAGAGGTAGCAAGAAGGATTTCTAGCGCTGTTGCCGGGGAGATTTATGCCAAGTCAAGCCATACCAAGTACCCATCATAAACTCTTCTCCCTTGCATTACATTATTTGCCATTTGCCTCTCGTTTTCCTCTCCCCCACTTCTAAAACAATTTTTCAAAACCTTTGCCTTTTCTTCGCCCTTCTTTCGTTCGTCTCTTTTCGCTTTCTTCTTGAGTGTTCGTGTGTTAGATCACTTGATTTGCCTTCATGGCTAGTCCTCCTATCATTGTCAGTACTCCCGAGAATGAAGTCTCAATTTTAAACAAAGGGAGGGAGAAAATCTAAAAGATGCTTGGTACAGAATTTGCAATGCTCAAAATAGATCTACTAGAACGCAATCTACTTCTGTTCTTCTCCGCAATTTTTACGTAGGCGTTACTCCTTGGAATACATATGTTCTTGACACCATTACTGGAGGGAATTTCTTTGGTAGCCATACTTTTGATTATTATAATGCCATGATAGACTTGTTAGGCCCACCACCTCTTTTGGTCAATGGAACTATTTTAACCTTGGAACATGTGATGCAAAGACTTGATATTATTGAGAATAAAATTGCTATGGTTGAGTTAATCGAAATTTTGATAAAAAGATTCATAATCAAATTACTCAATATGGATCTAAGGTAGGAGTTACGCTAAAGAATCTTAGAGAAAAGGAACCCATAGGTAATGAAAAGATAGATCAAGATTCTACTAGAATTGATAAACTCGAAGATATTATTACCAACTTGGGTTCCGCTTTTTCTACCATTAAAAATACCTCGAAACATCCTCCTTCCAAAGTTGCCGAGTTTATTTATGTTCCTAAGAATAAGGGTGAACCTTCTAGTAAAGAAAATGAAAATCTCAAATCAATAAGTGTTCACCCCAATTTTTTTGATATTATTAAGGAACCTTTTGCCACAAACGAATTATCGATTTCTTGCCTAGGAGTTTGATAATTTACAAAATAAAGAACCTCGTAAGGGTTATACTTTTTCAATTGAAGAATTGCATACCAAAGATGGCAATACCTAGATCTATTCGTGTTTTTATGCCTAGCTAGGGGCGTTAAACGATAGCGCTTGTTGGGAGGCAACCCAATTTTATTTTTGTTCCTTACTTTTTCTCCTGTTTAGTAATAAATAACCTATCTAGACTCTGGTTAGATGTGGTTTTATGTGTAATTAGTGTTTGTGCCAAGTAGAACCTTTGGGAAGACTTGGGTGAAAGTTAATGCGATCTTGCTGTAAACAACAGAAACTTTTGCGCTCAGGAGAATAGCTGTCATTTTTTATCAGAAGTCTGATTTTAAGTTGCTTATTTTTGCATAAGATTAATAGACAAATTTCTCACTTCCACCAATTTATTTCAGAACTTTTGGTGTTACAGAAGTATTTGAGAGTTACAGATTACAACAGATTGTTCTGTTTTTGACAGATTCTGTTTTTTGCGTGTTGTTTGCTTATTTTGATGAATCTATGAGTAGTATCGGGGGGTATGAACCATAGAGAAGTTGGAATACAGTAGATTTTACACCAATATAAATAAATAATGAGTTCACAACGGTACCTTAAAGTGGTGATTTATTTTCTTATACTAACGGAGCTCATGAGATTTTCTGTTGAAGTTTTGTGTTGTGAAGTTTTCAAGTTTTGGGTAAGGATTTGATGGACTTTGGAATAAGGAGTGGCAAGAGCCTAAGCTTGGGGATTCCCAAGGCACCCCAAGGTAAAATTCAAGGACAACCAAAAGCCTAAGCTTGGGGATGCCCCGGAAGGCATCCCCTCTTTCGTCTTCGTCTATCGGTAACTTTACTTGAGGCTATATTTTTATTCACCACATGATATGTGTTTTGCTTGGAGCGTCTTGTATGATTTGAGTCTTTTCTTTTTATTTTACCACAGTCATCCTTTCTATACACACCATTTGGGAGAGACACTCATGAATCGTGATTTATTAGAATACTCTATGTGCTTCACTTAATCTTTTGAGCTAGACAATATTGCTCTAGTGCTTCACTTATATCTTTTTAGAGGACGGCGATGGTTTTATTTTATAGAAATTGTTGAACTCTCATGCTCCACTTATATTATTTTGAGAGTCTTTTAGAACAGCATGGTAATTTGCTTGGTTTATAAAATTAGTCCTAATATGATAGGCATCCAAGATGGATATAATAAAAACTTTCATATGAAGTGCATTGAATACTATGAGAAGTTTTATTCTTTATGATTGTTTTGAGATATGAAGATGGTGATATTAGAGTCATGCTAGTAGAGTAGTTATGAATTTGAGAGATACTTGTGTTAAAGTTTGTGATTCCCGTAGCATGCATGTATGGTGAACCGCTATGTGATGAAGTTGGAGCATGATTTTTTATTGATTGTCTTCCTTATGAGTGGAGGTCTGGATCGCGCGATGGTTAACTCCTACCGACCCTTCCCCTAGGAGCATGCGTGTAGTACTTTGTTTTAATGACTTGTAGATTTTTGCAATAAGTATGTGAGTTCTTTATGACTAATGTTGAGTCCATGGATTATACGCACTCTCACCCTTCCACCATTGCTAGCCTCTCTTGTGCCACGCAACTTTCGCTGGTACCATGACACCCACCATTACCTTCCTCAAAACAGCCACCCTACCTACCTTGGCATTTCCATAGCCATTCTGAGATATATTGACATGCAACTTTCCACCGTTCCGTTTATTATGACACGCTCCATCATTGTCATGTTGCTTTGCATGATCATGTAGTTGACATCGTATTTGTGGCAAAGCCACCGTTCATAATTTTTCATACATGTCACTCTTGAATCATTGCACATCCTGGTACTCCGCCGGAGGCATTCACATAGAGTCATATTTTGTTCTAAGTATCAAGTTGTAATTCTTGAGTTGTAAGTAAATAAAAGTGTGATGATCTTCATTATTAGGGCATTGTCCCATGTGAGGAAAGGATGATGGAGACTATGATTCCCCCACAAGTCAGGATGAGACTCCGGACGGAAAAAAAGAGGCCATTAAAAAAGAGAAGGCCCAAATAAAAAAATGAGAGAAAAGAGAGAAGGGGCAATGTTACTATCCTTTTTCCACACTTGTGCTTCAAAGTAGCACCATGATCTTCATGATAGATAGTCTCCTATGTTGTCACTTTCATATACTAGTGGGAATTTTCATTATAGAACTTAGCTTGTATATTCCAATGATGGGCTTCCTCAAAGTGCCCTAGGTCTTCATGAGCAAGCAAGTTGGATGCACACCCAGTTAGTTTCTTTTTGATCTTTCATACACTTATAGCTCTAGCGCATCCGTTACATGGCAATCCCTACTTACTCACATTGATATCTATTGATGGGGATCTCCATAGCCCGTTGATACGCCTAGTTGATGTGCGTGATGCCCCCGATTCAATCGTACACTAATCATGCACGCAAATGTGTATGATCAAGATCAGGGACTCACGAGAAGATATCACAACACAACTCTAAAAGTAAAATAAGTCATGCAAGCATCATATTACAAGCCAGGGGCCTCGAGGCTCGAATGCAAGTGCTTGAACATAAAAGAGTTAGCGGAAGCAACAATATTTGAGTACAGACTTAAGTTAAACAAGTTGCCATAAGATGGCTAGCACAAACTAGATACAGATCCAAAGAGGCGCATGCCTCCTACCCGGGATCCTCCTAAACTACTCCTGGTCGTCGTCAGCGGCCTGCACGTAGTAGTAGGCACTTACCGTGTAGTAGGAGTCATCACTGACGGTGGCATCTAACTCCTGGGCTCCAACGTCTGGTTGCGCCATTCAAGAAGAAGAGGAAAAGGGGGGGAGGGGAGCAAAGAAACCGTGAGTACTCATCCAAAGTACTCGCAAGCAAGGATCTACACTAAATATGCATGGGTATATGTGTAAAGAGGCAATATCAGTGGACTGAACTGCAGAATGCCAGAATAAGAGGGGGATAGCTAGTCCTATCGAAGACTACGCTTCTGGCAGCCTCCATCTTGTAGCATGTAGAAGAGAGTAGATTGAAGTTCTCCAAGTAGCATCGCATAGCATAATCCTACCCAGCGATCCTCCCCTCGTCGCCCTGTGGGAAAGCGATCACCGGGTTGTCTCTGGAACTTGTCTGGGTGTGTTCTATTAAGTATCCGGTTCTAGTTGGCATAAGGTCAAGGTACAACTTCGGGTCGTCCTTTTACCGAGGGACACGGCTATTCGAATAGATAAACTTCCCTGTAGGGGTGCACCACGTAACCCAACACGCTCAATCCCTCTAGCTGGATACACTTTCCTGGGTCATGCCCGACCTCGGAAGATCAACACATCGCCGCCCTACTTAGGCACAACAGAGAGGGCAGCACACCGGTCTAAATCCTATGCGCGCAGGGGTCTGGGCCCATCGCCCATTGCACACCTGGACGTTGCGAGGGTGACTGGAAGCAGAACTAGCCTCCCTAATACAAGAGCAGGCGTTCCAGTCCAATCCGGCGTGCAGCGCTCAGTCGCTGACGTCAAGAAGGCTTCGGCTGATACCACGATGTCGAGTGCCCATAGCTGTTCCCGCGTAGTTGGTTAGTGTGTATAGCCCAGTGGCCAGACTCAGATCAAATACCAAGATCTCGTTAAGCATGTTATTATAAAGTAACTGCGAACACAGACCAGGGCGAGGCCCACCTCTCACCTAGGTTGTCTCAACTTGCCCTGTCGCTCCACCACAAAGTAACAGTTGGGGGCCGTCGGGAACCCGGGCCCACCTCTACCAGGATGGACCCACCTGTCCTTCCAGCCCCCATATCGGAATCACTTGCGGGTACTCTACGAGTTGACCCGACTTTAGTCACCATCTGTATAGTATGTATGTATGTATGTATGTATATACCGGTGATCACCTCCCAAGTGATCACGGCCCGATAGTATAGCAAGGAAGATGGAGAAGATGTAGGGCCACAGATGATAAACTAGCATCCTATACTAAGCATTTAGGATTGCAGGTAAGGTATCAACAACTATAGCAACAATGACAGGCTATGCAACAGAATAGGATTAAATGAACAATAACATGCTACACTACTCTAATGCAAGCAATAGAGGGAAGGATAGGCGATATCTGGTGATCAAGGGGGGGGGGCTTGCCTGGTTGGTCTGGCAAGAAGGAGGGGTCGTCAACCCCGTAGTCGAACGGGGCAGCAGCAACGTCAGTCTCGTAGTCTACCCGAGAGAAGAGGGGGAAGAAACAATAAATACAATGCAAACATAAGCATGACGATGCAATACATGACAATGAGCGGTGCTAGGTGTGCCCTAACGCGGTAGTAGGTGGTACCGGCGAAGGGGGAACATCCAGGAAATTATTCCCGGTGTTTCGTGTTTTCGGGCAGATGAAATGGAGGTGAAATGTTGCAGGTTCGCTATGCTAGGGACATGTGGCAGATGAATGGGCTACATATCCGGATTCATCTCGTCGTTCTGAGCAACTTTCATGTACAAAGTTTTTCATCCGAGCCATGGTTTATTTTATATTAATTTTTTAAAGTTTTAAATCATTTTCTAAATGATTATTAATTCAAAATCAATTAGTAAATGCTAAATGTACCCAGCCCTATGTACACAGCAGTGTACACAGGGGCTGACATGTGGGCCAGGGGGACCTAGTTGACCAGTCAACGTTTGACTGGTCAACAGGGGGTGGGGCCCCCTGTCATTGACAGATTAGGCTAATCAGGGTTTAATTAAGTTAACTAGTGATTAGGTTAATCTAATCAGGATTAATTAAGTTAATTAATTCTTTAATTAATTAATTAATTAATTTCATTATTATTATTATTTTAAACGGTTTAGGGGGTGGGGCCCCCTGTCAATGGCCCAAGGGCCTTAATGGGTCGGGTGCAAAACGAGCGCGGGGGGGGGGGGGCGGGCGATGGGCGCTAGCCCGCCCGACTGGCACGGCGGGGCAAGGCTAGCATGGCGCCGGCGGCCTCCGCACAAGCGGCAGCAAGGCACACCGGGGGGCGGAGGCCACAGAGCCGGCCAGGCGGTCGGAGCGGCGACCTCTGTAGCGAGAGGCGGGCGCGGGGACGCTGGGACAGGGACGAGGGAACGACCATCGGCCTCGGCCACAGTGGGGCGCCGCAGGCGCAGCGAGCGGCACGGGGAGGGAAGCGAGCCGGCGAAGGCGAGCGGCGCTTGGAGGGAAGCGAGCCGGCGCCGGAAAGGAACTACGAAGGCGGCGACAGTCGCGGGGGGTAGCGTGCGGAGCTGCAGCGAGGCCAAGGGCGCGGGGCGCGTACGAGCAGTGGCGAGGCGCCAGCGGGAGCGCGCGCACGGGGCCGACAGGCGCAGAGAGGCCCGGGGCGGTGCGTGTGCGCGCGTGTGTGGTGGACGCCAATAGGCGCGCGGTCGCAGGGGTGACCGCGGGCGCGGAAGTCGGACGGTGCTGGCGGGCGCGAGCAGTGCGGTGCCCAGGGGCGTAGGGAGCAAAAGAGGGAGGAGAGGGGCGAGGCTCACGGAGGCCGTAGGGCACGGGTAGTGGTGCTCAGGGGAAGGGAGACGGGTACGATGCGACGAAGAGGATGAAGGCCGGTGAGGAGGAGGAGGCAGTCCGGCGGGGAAGCTTTGGGCGGTGCCGGCGTCGACGTCGGGGGTGGAGGGGCAATGGGATCGGGCTCCTCCTGATCTAGATCCAGTTGAGGGGGAGTGGGGGAGTGGGGTGACGGGGTGGTTGGTTAGGGTTCGGGAGGGGATAAGGGGAGCGAGGGGGGCCGGCTGGGCCAACTGGGCTAGCCGGCCGGTAGCTGGGCCGGTTGGCCCGAGGGGGTGGGGGTCTTTTCCATTTTTTGTTAGTTTTCTGTTTTTGTTTTTTTTCTTTTTATTTATTTTCTTTTCTGTTTTAATTCATTTTAAGTATTTAGACATTTTCTAAAAACGTGTTTACTTCACCATAATTACCTATGCAATAATTGGCACAGCCCGAACATTTTTATTTTAATGTTTGAAAACTTTGGTTGTTTGCCGTTAATTCAAATTTGGATTTGAATAGTTTTGATCCGACGTGAGATTAGCGACAGTAACTGGGATGATGTGGCATCGTTAATGTTGCATTACTGTAGCATGATTATCCGGGCGTTACAAATCTCCTCCACTACAAGAAATCTCGTCCCGAGATTTAAGAGGTGGGTAAGGGGGAAGGTTCTGGCTACGAAATTCTAGCGAGTGTTCCCAGTCTTGGTTGCTCTTATCGAAGAGGTCGATCCATTATGTTGATGTCTTCGTTTCTCTGCTTAAGGTCATCACGATGAAGTCAACATCGTTTCTTTGGGATCTTCATCATAATTACCAAATGGATAAGGCGGCAGCTTCGAAAAGACGGACCTCTAAAAGGTTGCTTAGCTGGTAGATAATATCAGGGAAGGTGGCGGAAAGTAACTCTCGAGCTGAAACTTAAGAAAATATCGAGAGAAAAGTAAGGAGGTACCATGAGTAGTTACAAGCGGATAGGCAATCGTTCGATGCCTGAAACAGTGTAAGGGGTTCAGAGCAATGGAATAAGTATTTTGTCTGATACCAGAATTGGTGATTGATGACCCACAAGTGTAGGTGATCTATCATAGCCCTTTCGATAAGTAAGAGTGTCGAACCCAACAAGGAGCAGAAGGAAATGACAAGCAGTTTTCAGTAAGGTATTTTCTGCAAGCACTCAAATTGTAGGTAACTGATAGTTTTGTGATAAGATAATTTGTAATGGGTAACAAGCAATGAAAGTAAATAAGGTGCAGCAAGGTGGCCCAATCCTTTTTGTGCAAAGGACAAGCCTTGACAAGTTCTTATAATGAGAAAAGCGCTCCTGAGGACACATGGGAATTATCGTCAAGCTAGTTTTCATCATGCTCATATGGTTCACGTTCGTTACTTTGATAATTTGATATGTGGGTGGACCAGTGCTTGGGTACTGCCCTTTCTTGGACAAGCATCGCACTTATGATTAACCCCTATTGCAAGCATACGCAACTACAAAAGAAGTATTAAGGTAAACCTAACCATAGCATGAAACATATGGATCCAAATCTGCCCCTTACGAAGCAACTTATAAACTAGGGTTTAAGCTTCTGTCACTCTAGCAACCCATCATCTACTTATTACTTCCCATTGCCTTCCTCTAGGCCCAAATAATGGTGAAGTGTCATGTAGTCGACGTTCACATAACACCACTAGAGGAGAGACAACATACATCTCATCAAAATATCGAACGAATACCAAATTCACATGACTACTAATAGCAAGACTTCACCCATGTACTCAGGAACAAATGTAACTACTCACGAAGCATATTCGTGTTCATAATCAGAGGGGTATTAATATGCATTAAGGATCTGAACAAATGATGTTCCGTCGAATAAACCAACTAGCATCAACTACAAGGAGTAATCAACACTGCTAGCAACTCACAGGTACCAATCTGAGGTTTTGGTACAAAGAATTGATACAAGAGATGAACTAGGGTTTGAGAGGAGATGGTGTTGGTGAAGATGTTGATGGAGATTGACCCCCTCCCAATGAGAGGATCGATGGTGATGACGATGGTGATGATTTCCCCCTCCCAGAGGGAAGTTTCCTCGGCAGAACAGCTCCACCGGAGCCCTAGATTGGTTCCGCCAAGGTTTCGCCTCGTGGCGGCGGAGTTCCATCCCGTAAGCTTGCTTATGATTTTTTCTAGGGTAAAAGACTTCATATAGCAGAAGATGGGCACTGGAGGGCTGCCAGGTGGCCCATGAGGCAGGGGGGCGCCCAGGGGGTAGGACACGCCCCCCACCCTCGTGGATGGTGGGTGGCCCCCCTCAGGTACTTCTTCCGCTCAATAATTATCATTAATTCCAAAAATGACTTTCGTGGAGTTTTAGGACTTTTGGAGCTGTGCAGAATAGGTCTCCAATATTTGCTCCTTTTCCAGCCCAGAATCCCACCTGCCGGCATTCTCCCTCTTCATGTAAACCTTGTAAAATAATAGAGAATAGCCATAAATATTGTGACATAACGTGTAATAACAGCCCATAATGCAATAAATATCGATATAAAAGCATGATGCAAAATGGACGTATCAACTCCCCCAAGCTTAGACGTCGCTTGTCCTCAAGCGGAAGCCGATATCGAAAAATATGTCCACATGTTTAGTGATAGAGGTGTCGATAAAATAAAATACTGACATGAGGGCATCATGATCATTCTTATAACAACAACATATATATAGTTTGTCATATGATACTTATGCTCAAGTAACAATCTATTCACAATGTCAAGTATGATTCAGAAACTTCATTGAGAACTAACAAACTATAACCTCAGTCATTGAACCAATTGCAATTTATCATAACATAGGAAAGAGTCAACATAAGAGATTTTTAGCAAGTCCACATACTCAACTATCATTTAGTATTTCACAATTGCTAACACTCACGCAATACTTATGGTTATGCAGTTTTAATCGGACATAGAGAAAGATATGGGCTTATAGTGTTGCCTCCCAACCTTTTACCTCAAGGGTAATGTCAACAATAATAGTTCATGCTAACTTACATCCAATTGGGTATATATATATATATATATATATATATATATATATATATATATATATATATATATATCAGGATCTTTCTAACACGAGGTGCTTGCCAAAGGATAAAATAAAAAGGGAAAGGTGAAGATCACCTTGACTCTTGCATAATGTAAAGACATAAAGTAAAGGATAGGCCCTTCGCAGAGGGAAGCAGAGGTTGTCATGTGCTTCTAGGGTTGGATGCACAAAATCTTAATGCAAAAGAGCGTCACTTTATATTGCCACTTGTGATATGAACCTTTATTATGCAGTCCGTTGCTTTTATTACTTCCATATCACACGATCTTATAAAGCTTATTTTCTCCGCACTAATAAGTCATACATATTTAGAAAGCAATTTTTATTGCTTGCAACATGACAACTTACTTGAAGGATCTTACTCAATCCATAGGTAGATATGGTGGACTCTCATGGCAAAACTGGGTTTAAGGATATTTGGAAGCACAAGTTGTATCTCTACTCGGTGCAAGGAATTTGGCTAGCATGAGGGGGAAAGGCAAGCTCAACATGTTGGATGATCCATGACAATATACTTTAACTAAGATGTGAAAAAACATAACCCATTATGTTGTCTTCCTTGTCCAACATCAACTCTTTAGCATGTCATACTTTAATGAGTGCTCACAATCATAAAATATGTCCAAGATGGTATATTTATATGTGAGAACCTCTCTTTCTTTATTACTTCCTATTAATTGCAACGATGACCAAAACTATGTTTGCCAACTCTCAACAACTTTTAATCATCATACTCTTTATATGTGAAGTCATTACTATCCATAAGATCAATATGATCTCTTTTATTTCTTTTATTCTTTTATGCACTTAAGATCATAGCAAGATAGCAAAGCCCTTGACTCAACACTAATCTTTATTATATATAGCTCACGGACTTGATTACATAAAGGGATCACAAAGCAAAACTCAAAACTAATTCATACCAAAACTTTATTCTACTAAATCAAGATATTACCAAAAGGGTCGTACTAAGTAAAACGGTAAAGATAGGAGTGTGATGGTGATACGATACCGGGGCAACTCCCCCAAGCTTGGCAGTTGCCAAGGGGAGTGCCCATACCCATGTGTTTATGTCTCCTTTGCTGGTGAAGAAGGTGGTGATGATGGAGTTGTTTATGTCTTCCAAGGCATAGGCTCACCATCATAGAAGGATGATCGAGTCTCCGGGATCCTCAAATTATGCATCCAAACTCTATGATTAACATCATACTTAGCAAGCATTTTACAAAAAGCACCATGAATAAAATGTGAACCACCGTTAGTCAATAAATATCTAGGGACCCCAAACCTTAGAAAAATAACTTCTTTAAGCATCTTAATAGAAGTGTTATGATCAGCACTACTAGTTGGAATAGCTTCTACCCACTTAGTAACATAATCAACGTCAACTAAAATATGTGTATATCCATTAGAGGCAGGAAAAGGTCCCATATAATCAAAGCCCCAAACATCAAACGGTTCAATAACAAGAGAATAGTTCATAGGCATTTCTTGACGTCTACTAATATTACCAATTCTTTAACATTCATCACAAGACAAGACAAACTTACGGGCATCTTTGAAGAGAGTAGGCCAATAAAAACCGGATTGCAATACCTTATGTGCAGTTCTATCTGCAGCATGGTGTCCTCCATATGCCTTAGAGTGACACTTGCGTAGGATCTGTTCCTGTTCATGCTCAAGTACACAACGTCTAATAACACCATCTACTCCTTCTTTATAAAGGTGTGGGTCATCCCAGAAGTAATGTCTTAAATCATAGAAGAACCTTTTCTTTTGTTGGTATGTGAAACTAGGTGGTATAAATTTAGCAACAATGTAATTAGCATAATCAGCATACCATGGAGCAGTACGAGAAGCATTTATGACAGCTAATTGTTCATCAGGAAAGCTATCATTAATAGGTAGTGGGTCATCAAGAACATTCTCTAACCTAGACAAGTTGTCTGCAACGGGGTTCTCGGCTCCCTTTCTATCAATAATATGCAAATCAAATTCTTGTAGCATGAGAACCCATCTAATAAGTCTAGGTTTAGCATCTTTCTTTTCCATAAGATATTTAATAGTAGCATGATCAGTGTGAACAGTTACTTTAGAATCAACAATATAAGGTCTGAACTTATCACAAGCAAATACAATTGCTAAGAATTCTTTTTCAGTAGTAGCATAATTTCTTTGAGCATTGTCTAGAGTTTTACTAGCATATTGAATAACATTTAGTTTCTTATCAACTCTTTGTCCTAGAACATCACCTACAACATAATCGCTAGCATCACACATAATTTCAAAGGGTGAATTCCAATCAGGTGGCTGAACAATAGGTGCAGAAATCAAAGCTTTCTTAAGTATTTCAGACGCTTCTACACAATCATCATCAAAGACAAAATGAATATCCTTTTGCAATAGATTAGTCAGAGGCCTAGATATTTTAGAGAAGTCCTTAATGAACCTCCTATAAAAACTGGCATGACCAAGGAAACTTCTTATACCTTTAATGTCCTTGGGACATGGCATCTTTTCAATAGCATCAACCTTAGCTTTATCAACTTCAATACCTTTTTCAGAAATTTTATGCCCCAAGACAATGCCTTCATTAACCATAAAGTGGCACTTTTCCCAATTCAAGACAAGACTAGTATCTTCGCATCTCTGCAAAACTCGATAAAGGTTGCTCAAGCAATTATGAAAAGAGGATCCATAAACGGAGAAATCATCCATGAATACCTCACAAATCTTTTCACAAAAGTCAGAGAATATAGCCATCATGCATCTTTGAAAGGTAGCAGGTGCATTACATAAACCAAAAGGCATACGTCTATAAGCAAAAGTACCAAAAGGGCAAGTATAAGTAGTCTTTTCTTGATCCTCCACTGACACAGGTATTTGAGAGAAACCAGAGTAACCATCTAGAAAGCAAAAATGTGTATGTTTGGATAGTCTTTCTAGCATTTCATCAATAAAAGGTAAAGGGTAATGATCTTTTTAGTAGCTTTATTTAATTTGCATAAATCAATTACCATCCTATAACCTTTAATAATTCTTTGCGGGATCAATTCATCTTTATCATTAGGAACGACAGTAATACCTACCTTCTTAGGGACACAATGGACAGGACTTACCCACTGACTTTCAGCAACGGGATAAATTATACCTGCCTCAAGGAGCTTTAGTATTTCCTTTCTTACCACTTCTTTCATCTTAAGATTTAATCGTCGTTGGTGATCAATAACTGGTTTGGCGTCTTCTTCCAATTTTATTTTGTGTTGTCATAGAGTGGGACTAATGCCCTTAAGATCATCAAGAGTATATCCAATAGTAGCACGGTGCTTCTTTAGAGTTTTCAATAATCTTTCCTCTTCCTACTCTAAAAGGGTAGCACTAATAATAACAGGATATATCTTCTTTTCATCAAGATAAGCATATTTAAGAGTGTCGGGCAATGGTTTAAGCTCAAACACGGGATCACCCTTGGGTGGTGGAGGATCCCCTAGGATTTCAACAGGCAAGTTGTGTTTCAAAATAGGGCCCTGTTTAAAGAATACTTTATCTATTTCCCTTCTTTCATTCATAAACATATCATTTTCATGGTCCAGCAAATATTGTTCTAAAGGATTAGTAGGAGGCACGGCAATAGAAGCAAGATCAATAATTTCATCCTTACTAGGCAATTCTTTATCATGGGGTTGTCTATGAAATTTAGCAAAATTAAACTCATGAGACATATCTCCTAAGCCAATTGTAACAACATCCTTTTCGCAATCTATTCTAGCATTAACAATATTCAAGAAGGGTCTACCAAATATAATGGGACAAAAGTCATCTTGTGGGGAACCAAGAACAAGAAAATCAGCAGGATATTTAACTTTCCCACACAAGACTTCAACATCTCTAATAATCCCAACTGGTGAAATAGTATCTCTATTGGCAAGCTTAATTGTAACATCGATTTCTTCTATCTCAGCAGGTGGAATATCATGCATAATTTCTTTATATAAGGAATGAGGTATTGCACTTGCACTAGCACCCATATCACATAAGCCATGATAACAATGATCTCCTATTTTAATAGAAATAACAGGCATGCGTACAACAGGTCTATGTTTATTTTTAGTATCGGGTCTAGCAATTCTAGCAGCTTCATCATAGAAGTAAATAACATGACATCAATATTATCAGCCAAGAGATCTTTAACCATAGAAATACAAGGTTCAACTTTAATTTGCTCAAGCGGTGTATCTGTTCTAGTATCACTCTTACAAACCACAGTTGAAGCTTTAGCATGATCATTTATCCTAACAGGGAAAGGTGGTTTCTCAATATAAGTAGTAGGAACAATAGGATCATTATAAGTGATAGTCTTTTCTTCAACTGTAACAGGTGAAACAACTTTTACTTCAATGGGAGGATTATATTCAAACCACTTCTCCTTAGGGAGATCAACGTGAGTAGCAAATGATTCACAGAAAGAAGCTACTATCTCAGAGTCAAGTCCATATTTAGGGCTAAATCCACGAAAAGCATCGGTATCCATAAAAGATTTAACACAATCAAACTTAAGTGTCATACCTGACTCCTTACCATCGTTGGAACACCAATCTTCAGAGTTGCCTTTAATTCGTTCCAATAAATCCCATTTGAATTCAATAGTCTTCATCATAAAATACCCAGCACAACGAGCATGGAGCGGTTGTTGAGAGAAAGTCGAGCATAAACCTTTTGAATAATCATATCTCTTGAGATCTCATGATTAGGGCATGAATATAAAAGTGACTTAAGCCTCCCCTAAGCTTGAGCGATGCTTTCTCCTTCGCGAGGCCAAAAATTATATATATAATTGCGATCACGATGAACAATATGCATAGGATAGAACTTCTGGTGAAATTCCAATTTCAATCGTTTATAGTCCCAGGATCCCATATCATCACATAGCCTATACCATGTCAATGCGTCTCCCTTCAAAGATAAAGGGAAAACCTTCTTCTTAATAACATCATTGGGCATACCTGCAAGCTTAAATAATCCACAAACTTCATCCACATAGATAAGGTGTAAATTGGGATGCAATGTTCCATCTCCTGCAAAGGGATTAGCTAGCAGTTTCTCTAACATACCCGAAGGAATTTCAAAGTAAACATTTTCAGTAGGTTCAGTAGGTTGAGGAGCAACTCTTTGCTCTACTGGTTGGGGTGAAGATACCCCGAATAAGCCCCTCAAAGGATTATGTTCCATAGTAACAAGTGACAATAAATTTCAGCACACTATATAAATGTTTCCTTACCAAGTTCCACTTACCAAAGGCGCTTCACTCCCCTGCAACAGCGCCAGAAAAGTGTCTTGATGACCCACAAGTGTAGGGGATCTATCGTAGTCCTTTCGATAAGTAAGAGTGTCGAACCCAACGAGGAGCAGAAGGAAATGACAAGCGATTTTCAGTAAGGTATTCTCTGCAAGCACTAAAATTGTAGGTAACAAATAGTTTTGTGATAAGATAATTTGTAATGGGTAACAAGCAATGAAAATAAATAAGGTGCAGCAAGGTGGCCCAATCCTTTTTGTAGCAAAGGAAAAGCCTGGACAAGTTCTTATAATGAGAAAAGCGCTCCCGAGGACACATGGGAATTATCGTCAAGCTAGTTTTCATCACGCTCATATGATTCACGTTCGTTACTTTGATAATTTGATATGTGGGTGGACCGGTGCTTGGGTACTGCCCTTTCTTGGACAAGCATCCCACTTATGATTAACCCATATTGCAAGCATCCGCAACTACAAAAGAAGTATTAAGGTAAACCTAACCATAGCATGAAACATATGGATCCAAATCAACCCCTTACAAAGCAACTTATAAACTAGGGTTTAAGCTTCTGTCACTCTAGCAACCCATCATCTACTTGTTACTTCCCAATGCCTTCCTCTAGGCCCAAATAATGGTGAAGTGTCATGTAGTCGACGTTCACATAACACAACTAGAGGAGAGACAACATACATCTCATCAAAATATCGAACAAATACCAAATTCACATGACTACTAATAGCAAGACTTCACCCATGTCCTCAGGAACAAACATAACTACTCACCAAGCATATTCATGTTCATAATCAGAGGGGTATTAATATGCATTAAGTATCTGAACAAATGATGTTCCACCGAATAAACCAACTAGCATCAACTACAAGGGGTAATCAACACTACTAGCAACCCATAGGTACCAATATGAGGTTTTGGTACAAATATTTGATACAAGAGATGAACTAGGGTTTGAGAGGAGATGGTGCTGGTGAAGATGTTGATGGATATTGACCCCCTCCCAGTGAGAGGATCGATGGTGATGACGATGGTGATGATTTATCATAACCGGAGGGAAGTTTCCCCGGTAGAACAGCTCCACTGGAGCCCTAGATTGGTTCCGCCAAGGTTCCGCCTCATGGCAGCGGAGTTTCGTCCCGTAAGCTTGCTTATGATTTTTTTCCAGGGTAAAAGACTTCATATAGCAGAAGATGGGCATCGAGGGCTGTCAGGTGGCCCATGAGGCAGGGGGCGCGCCCAGGGGGTAGGGCGCGCCCCCCACCCTCATGGATGGTGGATGGCCCCCCTCAGGTACTTCCTCCGCTCAATAATTATCATTAATTCTAAAAATGACTTTCGTGGAGTTTCAGGACTTTTGGAGCTGTGCAGAATAGGTCTCCAATATTTGCTCATTTTCCAGCCCAGAATCCCAGCTGCCGGCATTCTCCCTGTTCATGTAAACCTTGTAAAATAAGAGAGAATAGCCATAAGTATTGTGACATAACGTGTAATAACAACCCATAATGCAATAAATATCGATATAAAAGCTTGATGCAAAATGGACGTATTAGTGATCTCTCGAAAGGTGGCTCGTGAATTATATACGAAGCCACACATTAGGAATAACTTTGGAAACAGGGGTGTACAGGAGAGTCAGGTTTCGATCCTGTGGAACTTTGGGTTATGGGCCCACCATGTGGGTTAAAAGTAGATAAGGGTCGCTGACATCTTGCACGGTCACGATAGCAAGGCATGACACCTGTCAGTTATATTGGCAACAATGCCGGTACCAAGGGAGAGGGACGAAGAGAACCATTTTCCTGCTTGTTGAAACGAGGCGGGCCAATAGGCAAAGTTCTCGTCCATCGGTGGTTACCGAATGTCATCAACATTAGTAACACGGTCTTACTGACAAGGTTGTACACCAGGGTGTTTATATAAGCACCGAATTATTACTGCTTAGATCATATAACCCATGAGAATGGTTAAACAAGACAAGGGAAAGGAAAAAGTGATTATCAGATTAAACAGAACAATGAAAGGGAAAATGTGTTTAAACACATTTTTCAGGGGTATATCCTTCCCAAGGACAAGCAGAGTAGGATACCCATGACAGGATATAATGTAGAAAAACTCTTTAGGCAAGGGAAGAGAAATTTCATGACATTAACCATACAATGGTGTTTGGATAATGGATAAGGAAAAACTTAGAATTGTGCCTTAATGGTTTTTTTATTGAGAATTGGAGTAGCACAGACATGCTTCAAGATGGTATTGAAAAGGTCTTCAAGAAAAGGTCAGGCCTTGGATACACGAAGGATTTATCAGGAACCACTTGTAGAATAAGTCTTACCATTTCCTCATGGAAGAAAGGATAACCTTGAGGAAAGGAAACTATAACAATAGGGCCTCTGGCCGGGTGTGCTAGGCATGACATCATCTTACCGGTTCATATAAAGACCAATGTTATAACTCGTGGATATCTGTTCCAACCATCATATCTGACCGAGATTCAGTTCTGATTGGCATCAGAATACCTCAGACTTAGGATGCACGAGGAGAAAAGGTGTGACACAAAATGACGAGATGACATCGAAAATTCTCGGAAAATGAACTATGGAAGCAAGTTCCAAAATAAGAGTTCATCATTAAACCAAGGAGAGGATGAGGAGGTGGCAGATGGACTTGGCGACAACTCATTGAGATTTCCAAAAAGATGTATCTCCTCGATAATGTAAACAAAGAGATAACATTTGTCAGATCAAATGATATAATGATGTATGCTTGAGGAAAACATACACAAGTAAACATTGGTTGAAAGGTGCACTTGAAAGATGGGCATAGGTAGCATGATCAACGGTAGAATGGTGGTTCAACAACCAATAGTCTAAGAACGAACTATTGACCAACTTCAAAGCAATAGGGTTGCTAGAAGTACAGAATCCATGCATCACCGTCCACTTGTTGGCATCCCGCTTAGAATCAACACGGGGGCCAAGAAGGGAAGCTTATGGGGAGGAGTATTACTTGCATCAATATTTCATAAGACGTGGTGAAATTCTCACGACGTTTTTGGCATAAACGATGGTAATACTACAAGGTAGAGCATAACATAAATCGGATAGCAAGGAACTCAATGTACAACGCAAAACTAGAACAAGCTTTGAGCTGGGAGGAAATCCAATAATGTTGTCGATGTTAACACAATCATTGAGGGGCAAGCGTGGAATTTCTCATCAGGAACTCAAGGTACGTCTCGGGAGAAGTTAAAATGTTGGTGATGATCACGACACATTTATCAAGAGGTTTCAAGAAGATGTAATCAATCGGCGACGACATCACACCAAGGGGAAATGGTGAGGCCTAAGGTTACTATAACCATAGATAAGATGCCAACTCAGAATTCGGAGTTGTCTCTCAAGACAAACAATATGATGCGGAAAGTTCGATGTAAGCTTAGAGCACTATCGGGATTGTGTCCCAGGGATGAAGGACATAGGTGGAATGGTCAAGCAGTCAGCCTGATGATGATGTTGTAGTCAATCAGTTGGGAATGACAAGATCGAGTACAAACTCGTAAGCAAAGGAGATTATTAAGAGTTGTCGAATCGCAGTGCAGATTCGATTCACTATTCAATGTTCTCGGTTGACGACAACCCAGAACTCGTGGAGTGACTATGATAGGGAAAGGTATTACTCCAACACAAATTCATAAGATGTAGTGCAATGGCATGATATCCTCGAGATATCAGGGGGATAATACTCGAAGGTATATCAAATTGGAGGTTTGGCAGACGTAATGATCTGCTGAAGGCAAGTACTTTTATCTTGTCCGAGAATGGGATCAAAGAAGAACAATCATGGTCAGAACCACGATTGCAAAGGACAAAACCATAGATACAAGATCAAAGTATGCCAAGTGAAAAAATATTGTTACGAGAAGCTATCATGATAAGATCAACATCATTACCATGGGTATGAACACAAAGTTCAAGGTTGACTCCCACTTCTTCAATCACAACTTTCCATTCACTTCTCGCTATCAAAGAAGTTGTAGTGTTGAAATTTTATCTAACGAAAAGCCAGTAGAGTATAACTTGCATAACTTACAAGCTTACATATTAGGGAAGGCATAGGTCCAACCCATCGGGCCATCTTAGGAACATATAACACAAACTTCAGGAGTAAATTATACCACCTCGACAACAGAGCATGGTTGAGAAAGCAGAGGATACGATTTACGAAAGGCATTATGTATCCGAGGAAAGGCTCACAATAATTCTGAATGTGAATGACACTATCGGATATGTAACACCCCAAAAATTTAACCAGGTTTTAGTTATTAAAATTTTGCCAAGAGTTTAAAATTTTGCCTGCAAGAATATTTCTGTTGGTTTCAAAACCTTTCTTTTATTATTAAGGATTTATTTTTCCCAAGTGGATCCTTCCAAACATATTGAACTTCTATGCCATCTCATTAAAACAATTTCCTAATCAGTAGGTTTATTTATTAAATTATTCCACCCTGAGCTATATTCTTGAAAATGACTTGTTTTAAGATTGGAGCTCTTTTTGTACTACAACCATTTGATTAACTTAACTAATAATTCCACCAAAATTCGGAGATGTCATGTGATGCCTCTAAATCACTTTTATGCAATAATATAATTCATTCATTGCATATTTTGAGTGCTACACATGTTTTTCCTCTCTGGTCTAGTGGGCAGTTTTGCACTGCAACCCTTTCAAATAGTTGTTTCTAGCTTCCACCAAAATTATGGGATGTCAGTAGGAGCATATGATTCCATTGTATGCAAAAATCCAGGGATGTTCTTTGAAAATTTTGAGTGAATCAACCTCATCTCCATTCTGGTCCAACATGATGGTTTGTACAGCAACCATATTATTGCTTGCTCTTTGGCCCTTGATTCTTTCTCCTTCTTGTAGTCCTCCATGCTAAACCCCTAAGCCCAGGATCATGCCACCATTGGCATATTTTTGGTGCATGAACTAATGCCATTAGGTTCTGCCCAGAATTGTAGTTTTTCAAAACTTGCACTAGCAAGTTTCTCCTTTTTGCAAACTAACCTCACCACCCTCTTGTGCATCCAAGGAGACACTGATCTGGAAGATTTGGCTCCTCCAAGAAAAGCCTAGGTACTTGTGGCATTTCGTCAAACACCTGGAGTGCATGGTCAGAATTGGCATGATCTCAAGTCTACATTATGAACTTGGCCACCTGACCAAACCACCTTGTCCCTGGAGTTTCCCTCTACCTCTAAACTAGTCCTGTTACTTGCCAGCCCCGCTCAAGCACTCTAAGCTACCCTAGAATTTCATCGAACACATCCCGGGCGTGCTCTGGGCGCGCCCAGAGCGTGCGTCTGGCACGCACGTGCGCCCGAGCCGCCGCGTCTCGCCATGCACTCACCCCAGCCCGTGACCGACCGCAGCCGGCACGCCGTGTCCCCTTGCGTGCAGCATGCTCCCCACTCACCGCAACGCGCCAAGCAGAGCCTCGCCGCGTCCCCGGCAAGCCAAGAACTAGCCGCCACGGCCGCCCGACAGCCCTGACTCAGGCCAGCGCCGCCCTAGCCACCCCGGCTCGCCACCTGCCCCTGTGAGCAGCGCAAGCTTATCCCCTCGCTCGTCGGCTAGCTCTCGTCGCCTCCACATCCCCCTGCCGCTACAGAACATCGGTCGCCGGAGATCTTATCCCCACCGCCGCGGAACCGACCTCGTCGCGCTATAAAAGGAAGCCCCGAGCTCGTCAAGCCCTCAAAGAACTTCCCTCACGCCCTCACTGACCCTCCCGTGGTAGTAGAAAGACCAGAGGGGTCGTCTTCCTTTTCTCCGGCAAACACAGCCGCCGCCGCCATCTCGACCACTCCGGTACCACCAGAGCCTCCCCCTCTCCACTCTCTCCACTAGAAGCTCTAACTTCCTCCCCTGAACCCTTCCCCCCTGCTCAAATTCGATCGGAAACCACCGCGACTCCGAAACCACTTCACCCCGAAGCTTTCCTCCGCCGCGAAGCTCGCCGCCGGCAGCCCACGCCGTCCCCGCCGACCCAACGACTACCAGTAGGACCGCCCCGGTATGACGGATCCATCCCCACCCTCCAGAGGCCGCGAGGAGCCGCCGCTCGCCGGCGTTGGTCGTTGGAGCCTCCGCCTCTGTCCAGCCAGAGGAGGAAGGAGGCGGGGGAGATCGGTCAAACCTGACCAGTGGGCCCTTGGACCCACTGTCAGTGACCCCGCTCCAGTCCACGTGGGTTAAGTGGTAACGTATTTGCAAAGTACGTCTTCGATGTGTACCGGTTCGAAACGTTTTCCTTTTCTTTTTCTGTTTTTTTAAAACAGATTTTGACCAAATGTTTGACTGGCTATATCTTTTAAAATATAACTCCAAATGAATTGATTCTTTTTCCTACATCTCTCAAATTCTGTCTAGTTTATTTTAAGTTTTATTTGGAAAATTTTTCAAACAACTTTTTGTGCTGTTTTTATTTTGTGTGTTAATTCATTTATATTTTCAAAAATAGGATTTTTGAAGAGAGGAGAAGTATTTCAAGAGTTTGAAATGCACCCTGCCTTCCCATGACCTGAAGGCAAGCATTCTGAACCCCGACATAATATTTTTGTGTGTTCGATGCCACGTTCATAACATCACCTCACTTTGGAGGAACTTGTTATTTCATGTGATATGATCATATGCATGGGTGCATGTTATTGATTTCCATGCTGTTGGAAATGAACACACTTGTGATGATAATCATCCTCATGTGCCTTGCATGCATACCGGCAGGAACCCGGGAAAACCTCTGCCTTGGGTAGGCATGAGTTTGTCGCCGGTCTCCGTCGGGACGGTCATGTCCGGTATGGCATGGTAGGGTATAATGAGCGGTGATCCTGTTGGTTGAAATGTTGTTGTTATACATGACATGCAGGGAAGATTATAAACCTCCTGAGTCGACCGTAGATCGAGTCTTGTTCCAGTAACCCCCATACTTGTTCCGTACTACCACTCGTCTCTACAGCAAGTAGAGTACGGTTCAGTAATTTGTCAACCCCTTTCTAGCACACACCGTACAGAGGGGCCGGGATGAGGGTACCACGACCATGGATTAAAGCCAGTCATCCGGTCAGGGGGCATGGGCGTTTTCGGTTGAAGCCGAGGGGGTAGCTTCCCCAGTTTTGCGCGCAGTATAAATTTTGTGATCCCATGCTAATCGAGGTTGTAGCCTCCCCACTTAGAGTTTGCTTGACAGGTGTCATGGGTGATTCCAGACACGTGTGAGTTAAGCTGGTGTATGCAAGTCAGGTGCGTTTTCATTTAAAAGACCATAGACGGAATTAGTCCCGATGGACTAATGGAATCCGTTACTCGTGGGTAAAGAGTACATCCTCTGCAGAGATTAAATCTATTCGAATAGCCGTGTCCATGGTTAAGGATTATAGTCTGGGATGGGTCAAGTGTCGGTCTTAGTGTCGGTCTTCGGAGGAGAAACTGTTAAACCAGAACGAGAATTACTACTTGTGACTTGTGAATATTATTATTATTATTATTGCTGACTAACCCATGACATTACTGTTATCATCGAGTATCTCTGGGATGGTTCTACCTCCGGAATATTCACTATGATTGTTTCTTTTTAAAGCCCTGTATGTGGTGTCGCTCAGACGCCCGACTGTGGCATTTCTTTTAAATCTCTTTATGTGGTGTCGCTCAGATGCCCGACTGTGGCATTTCTTTTAAAGCCCTTTATGTGGTGTCGCTCAGACGCCCAACCGTGGCATTTCTTTTAAAGCCCTTTATGTGGTGTCGCTCAGACGCCTGACTGTGGCATTTCTTTTAAAGCCCTTTATGTGGTGTCGCTCAGACGCCCGACTGTGGCATATTTGTTATTTATTTCATAATTTTAATACTGCTATGTTATTGCATTTTTTATAAATAACCTGCTTACATGCATCAGAGATTTATCTACTTTTTTTTGACTGCCGTCATGAGCATAAATATCTTTAGCACATCATCATATTATTCCTGTGTTCAAAATGTTTGCGAGTACATTCAAAGTACTCACTGGCTTGTCCCTGGCTATTGTCTTGGCCAGATTTCTTGCGCGGAGAGGAGTGACCGTGATGACGGCCCAGAACCTATGCTACAGTGATAGCAGCCTCGCGAAGATAGGAATTAACCTGGTCAGTTGTTCCCGTGGGAAATGGAGTTCCATGGACACTGATGTTTCACAACCCGCTTCCGCCACCAATCACTAGAACCCATTTGTTGTACTCACAGACCAGAATGGTCTTGTACTACATATTTTGTATTTGCTTGGAATTTCTGTATCAAGTTGGAGCCTCATCAGCTAACAGTAATCCAGGGGCTGATGAGCACGACGGTCTCTTTCTGGAAATTGATACCCAGAAAAACCGGTCGTGACAGACTTGGTATCAGAGCCAGGCTGACCATTGGATAATCCTATCTTAGCCAGGTCGGATAACTTAGGTAAACCAACCTAGCAGACCCTAACCAAAACCCCAACCAAGCTTCCCGTGCAAGATAGCCACACAGTAATTCCGACACTTTTGGCAGTCGGTGCCCAACTATCAGTCTAGCCTGTCGATCACACGCCAATGACTGATGGCAAAAATGTCTCATTCGCAAGCGTGCGAAGGAAGACTCCGTTCCCTTTTCTATAAAAAGGGCACGCTAGCCTCAACCCAGCACAGCCTCTTCCCCAACCTAGCAATGCCTGGTCCCATAGTGCACAATGAGACCACGACAACCAACCTTGGAGGTTTTGTGACCATACTCGCAAACCCCACCCGTCATGCCTACGCGTTAGAAGAGCCTCCAGAATATGTTGTGTACCAAGGGTCCATGAGCAGTGAGAGCCGTCAATTCTGGGCCACTGTGCACATCTACGGTAGGAGTCTATCTCCAGAACGCCCCTACAGGTTCACTAGGAGAACAACTTCCTTCGAGCCACAATCTGTCCAGCTAGCTGCTCGAGAGGCTATAGTTCAACTCCGGCAGTTGTCTCCCAGAGTTAACTGTCGCTCGTTCTACTACTACCCCAGGCGTGAAGGGTATGGTAGACCACCCCAAGTTGCCAGCGGAGACCACGAGACGGATCCCGCGTTGTTGCACCTAGTGCGCTATGCAAGTGCACTAGAGGCATTGTTTGATCAAATCACTATTGATCTGATCGCAGCTCGAGGAGAGCTGGTTCGCCGAGCCCCGGCAAGCAGGGAAGCCGAGTCCGACGCCGACAACCCAGTCGTGCTGTTTGGACACCCGATCGAGACCCTGAGGTCAACTCCAACCAGCGGCCAAGGTGTCTTGATGACCCCAGAAGTGCTTCGTCACCTTTTGGGAGCACACTCCAACGGGATTGTGGCAAACAATCCCCGTGATGGTCATCATCGCTACCCCGACCCTGCAGTTCCTCCGCCATCTCCGACTAATCCCGGCAGTGAGACCCGTGGAGAAGCCTCGACATCCACCAGACACGCCCGTTTAGACGTAAACGAGGTAGACTAAGCTGTACGAGTAGTGCCGAGTCTCAGTGTATCCTCGCTTTGTAATCATGCGACCTTGTATATAAACGCAGCCTGTCGTTGTGCCTCTGTTTTAATAGTAGCCTTGCGTATTTTGTCAGCGCATAGTTGCATATTTTCCGGGCACAGCTACCAAAACCAACCCCGACGACAACCACAGTAACACGTCTCTTTATGAGATATGTGTATCTCTGACACTGACCCGACCTTTGGAGCTAAGCTGGTAAATTTATTACCTTTCACCACGGTGAAATGACCCAGCCCCTTTGCTATTTAAAGGCCACCTTGTGATCTTACCAAGCACCCCACATCTTGTGCACCACCCTCACAACCTTCTTCCTGTCATGCCGAGCCCCAGTATTCATCTGAGAACCCCAGATGCAACCCCAGGTAGCTTTGTCAAGATATTGTGGGACTTTACCTGCAGTACCATGGGTTCTTCCCAGCCACCCCAGTACGAGCTGTTCAAATCAAGAATCACTTTTTCCACCTCGGAATATTGGGCAGCAGTACACATCCCTCCCGTAGACTCCAATCAGGATCCAACGGAAGTTTCCATTGTGGGGAAATCTATGCCAACCCCACACCTGGCCATAGAAGTTGCTGCGAAAGAAGCGATTGCTCGCCTTTGATCCACAGTACCCTATGCCCGCGAGCGAGGATATTATTACTTTCCGAGCCGTGCAACGCCCGGGGGAGTAACATCTTTCCCCGGTGGGCGGATTGAGAAAGACCCAGTACTGTCCAACCTTATCCAGTACATCATCGTGCAAGAGCATTTGAATCAGCAAGTAATGGATTATCTCCAGAATCTCACTGATCTGAACCCTCAGATTGCAATCCGCAGACCACTGAGACCTGATCCGGAGAGACTCATACATCGACTGGTCAATCCACTTCCTCCGATAGAGGAGGAGTGTATTCCATTGCCAGAGACATTTTATCAGGACCCCGTCCAGTTACCGTTTTCATGTTAGACGACACTGCTGTATTTGTTATTTCAGCATTTACTATTATGTGGTAACTTATGCATGGTACCTCGAATTTGTGTGACGAGTCGAGTATTTAGTTTTTACGTTTGTGAGTGGTTTTCTTCGTGAGCAACCTGTGTAACCGCGAAAAATCCTGGAATGAGATTTTCTCCTTCCAGAATTTGCTGCATCTTTTATCCCCTCACTACATGGATTATTTTTATTCGCGCAGCACCACGGCAGCAGACTCACAACCGCTCGAACACGTAAGGAGTATTTATTTTTCACAACGGCTCTTAGCAAATCTCGAGGATGAGATTTTTCTTAAGGGGGGTAGTAACTGTAACACCCCAAAAATTTAACCAGGTTTTAGTTATTAAAATTTTGCCAAGAGTTTAAAATTTTGCCTGCAAGAATATTTCTGTTGGTTTCAAAACCTTTCTTTTATTATTAAGGATTTATTTTTCCCAAGTGGATCCTTCCAAACATATTGAACTTCTATGCCATCTCATTAAAACAATTTCCTAATCAGTAGGTTTATTTATTAAATTATTCCACCCTGAGCTATATTCTTTAAAATGACTTATTCTAAGTTTGGAGCTCTTTTTGTACTACAACCATTTGGTTAACTTAACTAAAAATTCCACCAAAATTTGGAGATGTCATGTGATTCCTCTAAATCACTTTTATGCAATAATATAGTTCATTCATTGCATATTTTGAGTGCTACACATGTTTTTCCTCTCTGGTCCAGTGGGCAATTTTGCACTGCAACCCTTTTAAATATTTGTTTCTAGCTTCCACCAAAATTATGGGATGTCAGTAGGAGCATATGATTCCATTATATGCAAAAATCCAGGGATGTTCTTTGAAAATTTTGAGTGAATCAACCTCATCTCCATTCTGGTCCAACATGATGGTTTGTACAGCAACCATATTATTGCTTGCTCTTTGGCCCTTAATTCTTTCTCCTTCTTGTAGTCCTCCATGCTAAACCCCTAAGCCCAGGAGCATGCCACCATTGGCATATTTTTGGTTCATGAACTAATGCCATTAGGTTCTGCCCAGAATTGTAGTTTTTCAAAACTTGCACTAGCAAGTTTCTCCTTTTTGCAAACTAACCTCACCACCCTCTTGTGCATCCAAGGAGACACTGATCTAGAAGATTTGGCTCCTCCAAGAAAAGCCTAGGTACTTGTGGCATTTCGTCAAACACCTGGAGTGCATGGCCAGAATTGGCATGATCTCAAGTCTACATTATGAACTTGGCCACCTGACCAAACCACCTTGTCCCTGGAGTTTCCCTCTACATCTAAACTAGTCCTGTTACTTGCCAGCCCCGCTCAAGCACTCTAAGCTACCCTAGCATTTCGTCGAACACATCCCGGGCGTGCTCTGGGCGCGCCCAGAGCGTGCGTTTGGCACGCACGTGCGCCCGAGCCGCCGCGTCTCGCCCCGCACTCACCCCAGCCCGTGACCAACCGCAGTCGGCACGCCGTGTCCCCTTGCACGCAGCATGCTCCCCACTCACCGCAACGCGCCAAGCAGAGCCTCGCCGCGTCCCCGGCAAGACGAGAACTAGCCGCCACGGCCGCCCGACAGCCCTGACTCAGGCCAGCACCGCCCAAGCCTCCCCGGCTCGCCACCTGCCCCTGTGAGCAGCGCAAGCTTATCCCCTCGCTCGTCGGCTAGCTCTCGTCGCCTCCACGCCCCCCTGCCGCTACAGAACGTCGGTCGCCGGAGATCTTATCCCCACCGCCGCGGAACCGACCTCGTCGCGCTATAAAAGGAAGCCACGAGCTCATCAAGCCCTCAAGGAACTTCCCTCACGCCCTCACTGACCCTCCCGTGGTAGTAGAAAGACTAGAGGGGTCGTCTTCCTTTTCTCCGGCAAACACAGCCGCCGCCGCCATCTCGACCACTCCGGTACCACCAGAGCCTCCCCCTCTCCACTCTCTCCACTAGAAGCTCTAACTTCCTCCCCTGAACCCTTCCCCCTGCTCAAATTCGATAGGAAACCACCGCGACCCCGAAACCACTTTGCCTCGAAGCTTTCCTCCGCCGCGAAGCTCGCCGCCGGCAGCCCACGCCGTCCCCGCCGACCCAGCGACTACCAGTAGGACCGCCCCGGTATGACTGATCCATCCCCACCCTCCAGAGGCCGCAAGGAGCCGCCGCTCGACGGCGTTGGTCGCCGAAGCCTCCGCCTCTGTCCAGCCAGAGGAGGAAGGAGGCGGGGGAGATCGGTCAAACCTGACCAGTGGGCCCTTGGACCCACTGTCAGTGACCCCGCTCCAGTCCACGTGGGTTAAGTGGTAACATATTTGCAAAGTACGTCTTCGATTTGTACCGGTTCGAAACGTTTTCCTTTTCTTTTTCTGTTTTTTTTAAAAACAGATTTTGACCAAATGTTTGACTGGCTATATCTTTTAAAATATAACTCCAAATGAATTGATTCTTTTTCCTACATCTCTCAAATTCTGTCTAGTTTATTTTAAGTTTTATTTGGAAATTTTTTTAAACAACTTTTTGTGCTGTTTTTATTTTGTGTGTTAATTCATTTATATTTTCAAAAATAGGATTTTTGAAGAGAGGAGAAGTATTTCAAGAGTTTGAAATGCACCCTGCCTTCCCATGACCTAAAGGCAAGCATTCTGAACCCCGGCATAATATTTTTATGTGTTCGATGCCACGTTCATAACATCACCTCACTTTGGAGGAACTTGTTATTTCATGTGATATGATCATATGCATGGGTGCATGTTATTGATTTCCATGCTGTTGGAAATGAACACACTTGTGATGATATTCATCCTCATGTGCCTTGCATGCATACCGGCAGGAACCCGGGAAAACCTCTGCCTTGGGTAGGCATGAGTTTGTCGCCGGTCTCCGTCGGGACGGTCATGTCCGGTATGGCATGGTAGGGTATAATGAGCGGTGATCCTGTTGGTTGAAATGTTGTTGTTATACATGACATGCAGGGAAGATTATAAACCTCCTGAGTCGACCGTAGATCGAGTCTTGTTCCAGTAACCCCCATACTTGTTCCGTACTACCACTCGTCTCTATAGCAAGTAGAGTACGGTTCAATAATTTGTCAACCCCTTTCTAGCACACACCGTACAGAGGGGCCGGGATGAGGGTACCACGGCCATGGATTAAAGCCAGTCATCCGGTCAGGGGGCATGGGCGTTTTCGGTTGAAGCCGAGGGGGTAGCTTCCCCAGTTTTGCGCGCGGTATAAATTTTGTGATCCCATGCTAATCGAGGTTGTAGCCTCCCCACTTAGAGTTTGCTTGACAGGTGTCATGGGTGATTCCAGACACGTGTGAGTTAAGCTGGTGTATGCAAGTCAGGTGCGTTTTCATTTAAAAGACCGTAGACGAAATTAGTCCCGATGGACTAATGGAATTCGTTACTCGTGGGTAAAGAGTACACCCTCTGCAGAGATTAAATCTATTCGAATAGCCGTGTCCATGGTTAAGGATTACAGTCTGGGATGGGTCAAGTGTCGGTCTTAGTGTCGGTCTTCGGAGGAGAAACTGTTAAACCAGAACGGAATTTGTGACTTGTGAATATTATAATTATTATTATTGCTGACTAACCCGTGACATTACTGTTATCATCGAGTATCTCTGGGATGGTTCTACCTCCGGGATATTCACTATGATTGTTTCTTTTTAAAGCCCTGTATGTGGTGTCGCTCAGACGCCCGACTGTGGCATTTCTTTTAAAGCCCTTTATGTGGTGTCGCTCAGACGCCCGACTGTGGCATTTCTTTTAAAGCCCTTTATGTGGTGTCGCTCAGACGCCCGACCGTGGCATTTCTTTTAAAGCCCTTTATGTGGTGTCGCTCAGACGCCCGACTGTGGCATTTCTTTTAAAGCCCTTCATGTGGTGTCGCTCAGACGCCCGACCGTAGCATTTCTTTTAAAGCCCTTTATGTGGTGTCGCTCAGACGCCCGACTGTGGCATTTCTTTTAAAGCCCTTTATGTGGTGTCGCTCAGACGCCCGACTGTGGCATATTTGTTATTTATTTCATAATTTTAATACTGCTATGTTATTGCATTTTTATAAATAACCTGCTTACATGCATCAGAGATTTTTCTACTTTTTTTTGACTGCCGTCATGAGCATAAATATCTTTAGCACATCATCATATTATTCCTGTGTTCAAAATGTTTGCGAGTACATTCAAAGTACTCACTGGCTTGTCCCTGGCTATTGTCTTGGCCAGATTTCTTGCGCGGAGAGGAGCGACCGTGATGACGGCCCAGAACCTATGCTACGGTGATAGCAGCCTTGCGAAGATAGGAATTAACCTGGTCAGTTGTTCCCGTGGGAAATGGAGTTCCATGGACACTGATGTTTCACAACCCACTTCCGCCACCAATCACTAGAACCCATTTGTTGTACTCACAGACCAGAATGGTCTTGTACTACATATTTTGTATTTGCTTGGAATTTCTGTATCAAGTTGGAGCCTCATCATCTAATAGTAATCCGGGGGCTGATGAGCACGACGGTCTCTTTCTGGAAATTGATACCCGGAAAAACCGGTCGTGACAAGATAATTATCCAACAAGGGGTCTTGTGGTCTACAAGAGAGCTGACGTGAGTATGGGTAATCAATAAGAGGAAGAATGAATGCAAATGCATCAGATTATAGAAACAATTGACTAATTCAAAGATCAAATGCAAAGGAATTATGATTTCCAAATCAAGGGGTCAGAAGCAAATGCTCTGATTAAGAATGGATAAGTTGAATAGACTTAGGGGTATAATTGACGGAAATTTGATTTGCCGAGAGCCAGCTCATGTTCAAAATGACGTCTGAGCCGGAAGGATGAATTATAGGATTCGACTGAGGATTGCGAGCATTCACAACATATCAAATCAGAAGCTGAAAACGACGATGACAAAGGATACTAATGAATATTGCTAGACATATGGACCGCAACCATAATGCAAGCACACAAGTATTTGCAGAGCAATAGTTGGATGAGAATTACCGGAAGATCGGATAGTGTTTCAATGTATCTTGTGAATCATATGCTTAACTACTAATGAACAATTCCTCGGTAAGGGTGAAGAATTATTCGTAGGGGTATTCAGGCAGCAAGGAACTGCAGGGCAGTAAGCATAAAGGATTCTCGAAACATCGAAGAGTATTTTAGGGCATCCCGTAAATTCAAGAGAAAACTGGGGATGAAGATATGAACGACAAATATAGGTAGTTATCCATAAGGATTTTTATCGATGGTAGGGATTGCAACAGCGAAGGGCACAAGGGTCCCGAGAAAACAACGGAGAGTGTCTTCGAGGTCTACTGAAGAATCAAGCCATCATCTGGAATGAAGAGGCTCTCTGGGAGGAAGTAGTTATGAGAACCAAGAGTCAGATTCGGTAAAATCATTTAACCCGAATAGAAGAGAGTTCAGAGCCCCAGAGTAAAGGTCGAGGAGTAAAAGATCCTAATACCACCCAAATGGCGACGTGGGCCCGTAAGACACACAGCCATGTTAGTAAAAGTTTTGTGGTGACTAGACTCGACTTCGGCCAAGGAGTGTGGAAGGGGGATTCCTACAGGCAGTCGGCTTTGATACCAACTTGTGACGCCCCCGATTCAATCGTACACTAATCATGCATGCAAATGTGTACGATCAAGATCAGGGACTCACGGGAAGAGATCACAACACAACTCTAAAAGTAAAAATAAGTCATGCAAGCATCATATTACAAAGCCAGGGGCCTCGAGGGCTCGAATACAAGTGCTCGAACATAAACGAGTCAGCGGAAGCAACAATATCTGAGTACAGACATAAGTTAAACAAGTTGCCATAAGATGGCTAGCACAAACTGGATACAAATCGAAAGAGGCGTAGGCCTCTGATGTCTACGACACAACCTTCTTCTTATAGACGTTGTTGGGCCTCCAAGTGCAGAGGTTTGTAGGACAGTAGCAAATTTCCCTCAAGTGGATGACCTAAGGTTTATCAATCCGTAGGAGGCGTAGGATGAAGATGGTCTCTCTCAAACAACCCTGCAACCAAATAACAAAGAGTCTCTTGTGTCCCCAACAAACCCAATACAATGGCAAATTGTATAGGTGCACTAGTTCAGCAAAGAGATGGTGATACAAGTGCAATATGGATGGTAGATATGGGTTTTTGTAATCTGAAAATATGAAAACAGCAAGGTAACCAATGATAAAAGTGAGCGTAAAAGGTATTGCAATGGTAGGAAACAAGGCATAGGGTTCATATCACTAGTGCAAGTTCTCTCAACAATAATAACATAATTGGATCATATAACTATCCCTCGACATGCAACAAAGAGTCACTCCAAAGCCACTAATAGCGGAGAACAAACGAAGAGATTATGGTAGGGTACGAAACCACCCCAAAGTTATTCTTTCGGATCGATCTATTCAAGAGTTCTTACTAGAATAACACCTTAAGACACAAATCAACCAAAACCCTAATGTCACTTAGATACTCCATTGTCACCTCAAGTATCCGTGGGCATGATTATACGATATGCATCACACAATCTCAGATTCATCTATTCAACCAACACAAAGTACTTCAAAGAGTGCCCCGAAGTTTCTACCAGAGAGTCAAGATGAAAACCTGTGCCAACCCCTATGCATAGGTTCATGGGCGGAACCCGCAAGTTGATCACCAAAACATACATCAAGTTGATCACATGATATCCCATTGTCACCACAGATAAGCATGGCAAGACATACATCAAGTGTTCTCAAATCCTTAAAGACTCAATCCAATAAGATAACTTCAAAGGGAAAACTCAATCCATTACAAGAGAGTAGAGGGGGAGAAACATCATAAGATCCAACTATAATAGCAAAGCTCGCGATACATCAAGATCATGCCATAGAGAGAATACGAGAGAGAGAGAGAGAGATCAAACACACAACTACTGGTACATACCCTCAGCCCCAAGGGTGAACTACTCCCTCCTCGTCATGGAGAGCGCCGGGATGATGAAGAAGGCCACCGGTGAGGGATCCCCCTCCGGCAGGGTGCCGGAATAGGCTCCCGAGAGGTTTTTGGTGGCTGCAGAGGCTTGCAGCGGCGGAACTCCTGATCTATTGTGTCCTTCGATGTTTTTAGGGTATATGGGAATATATAGGTGAAAGAAGTCGGTCGGGGGATCCACGAGGGGCCCACGAGACAGGGGGGCGCGCCTAAAGGGGGTGGGCGTGCCCTCCTATCTCCTGGCCTCCTCGAAGCTTCCCTAGCTTGTACTCCAAGTCTCCAGGATCATGCTCGTTCCAAAAATCACGCTCCCGAAGGTTTCATTCTGTTTGGACTCCGTTTGATATTCCTTTTCTTCGAAACACCGAAATAGGCAATAAAACAGCAATATGGGCTGGGCCTCCGGTTAATAGGTTAGTCCCAAAAATGATATAAATGTGTAAAATAAAGCCCATAAACATCCAAAAGGGGTAATATAATAGCACGGAACAATCAAAAATTATAGATACGTTGGAGACGTATCAAGCATCCCCAAGCTTAATTCCTGCTCGTCCTCAAGTAGGTAAATGATAAAAACAGAATTTTTGATGTGGAATGCTACCTAGCATAATTCTCAATGTAATTTTCTTTATTGTGGCCAGAATGTTCAGATCCAAATGATTCAAAATAAAAGTTCATATTGACATAAGAAATAGTAATACTTCGAGCATACTAATCGAAGCAATCATGTCTTCTCAAAATAACATGGCTAAAGAAAGTTCATCCCTACAAAATCATATAGTTAGGCTATGTTTCATTTTCATCACACAAAATACTCCCATCAAGAACAACCCCGGTTTCAGCCAAGCAATTGGTTCATACTTTTTAACGCGCTTCAGCCTTTTTCAACTCTCACGCAATACATGAGCGTGAGCCATGGATATAGCACTATGGGTGGAATAGAATATGATGATGGAGGTTGTGTGGAGAAGACAAAAAAAGAGAAAGTCTCACATTGACGAGGCTAATCAACGGGCTATGGAGATGCCCATCAATTGATGTCAACATGAGGAGTAGGGATTTCCATGCAACGGATGCACTAGAGCTATAAATGTATGAAAGCTCAACAAAAGAAACTAAGTGGGTGTGCATCCAACTTGCTTGCTCACGAAGACCTAGGGCATTTTGAGGAAGCCCATCGTAGGAATATACAAGCCAAGTTCTATAATGAAAAATTCCCACTAGTATATGAAAGTGACAACATATGAGACTCGCTATATGAAAAACATGGTGCTACTTTGAAGCACAATATATGAGACTCGCTATATGAAGGACATGGTGCTACTTTGAAGCACAAGTGTGGAAAAAGAGATAGTAACATTGCCCCTTTATTTATTTTCTTCTTTTTTTCTTTTATTTTTTTGGGCCTTTTTTTTCTTTTGGCCTTTCTTCTTTTTCTTTTTTTCTTTTTTTCTTTGGCCTTTGGGGGGGGACAATGCTCTAATAATGATGATCATCACACTTTTATTGATTTACAACTCATGAATTACAACTTCAAACTAGAACAAGATATGACTCTATATGAATGCCTCCGGCGGTGTACCGGGATGGGCAATGAATCAAGAGTGACATGTATGAAAAATTATGCATGGTGGCTTTGCCACAAATACGATGTCAACTACATGATCATGCAAGGAAATATGACAATAGTAATGCGTGTCATGATGATAAACGGAACGGTGGAAAGTTACATGGCAATATATCTCAGAATGGCTATGGAAATGCCATAATAGGTAGGTATGGTGGCTGTTTTGAGGAAGATATAAGGAGGTTTATGTGTGATAGAGCGTATCGTATCACGGGGTTTGGATGCACCGGCGAAGTTTGCACCAACTCTCAAGGCGAGAAAGGGCAATGCACGGTACAGAAGAGGCTAGCAATGATGGAAAGGTAAAAGTGCGTATAATCCATGGACTCACATTAGTCATAAAGAACTCATATACTTATTGCAAAAGTTTTATTAGCCCTCGAAGCAAAGTACTACTACGCATGCTCCTAGGGGGAGGTTGGTAGGAGTTAACCATCGCGCGCCCCCGACCTCCACTCAAGGGAAGGCAATCAAAAGAGCACCCTATGCAATAAATTTTTTACACAACTTTTACCATATGTGCATGCTACGGGACTTGCTAACTTCAACAGAAGCATTCTTTAAATTCATAATCACCCAACTAGCATGACTTTAATATCACTACCTCCATATCTCAAAACAATTATCAAGTATCAAATTGATCATAGCATCCAATTCACTTCCTATGATAGTTTTTATTATAGATGCCTACCATTCTAGGACCAATTTTATAACCATAGCAAATACCATGCTGTTCTAAGAGACTATCAAAATAATATAAGTTAAGCATTATAGACTAGTAATTTCTACAAAATTAAGCCACCGTCGTGCTCTAAAAGATGTAAGTGAAGCACTAGAGCAAAAACTATCTTGCTCAAAAGATATAAGTGAAGCACATAGAGTATTCTAATAAATATTAATCAAGTGGGCTTCTCCCAAAAGGTGTGTACAGCAAGGATGATTGTGGAAAACTAAAAATCAAATACTAATATCATACACAACGCTCCAAGAAAAACACATATCATGTGGCGAATAAAAATATAGCTCCAAGTAAAGTTACCGATGAATGAAGACGAAAGAGGGGATGCCTTCCGGGGCATCCCCAAGCTTAGGCTCTTGGTTGTCCTTGAATATTACCTTGGGGTGCCTTGGGAATCCCCAATCTTAGGCTCTTGCCACTCCTTATTCCATAGTCCATCGAATCTTCACCCAAAACTTGAAAACTTCACAACACAAAACTCAACAGAAAACTCGTAAGCTCCGTTAGTAAAATAAAACCACCACTTAGATACTGTAATGAACTCATTATAAATTCATATTGATGTAATATATACTGTATTCCAACTTCTCTATGGTTCATACCCTCCGATACTACTCATAGATTCATCAAAATAAGCAAACAACATAATGAAAACAGAATCTGTCAAAAACAGAACAGTCTGTAGTAATCTGTATAAAACGTATACTTCTGGAACTCCAAATATCCTACCAAATTAGGAAGTCCTAAAATATTTGAGTACCAATTCAGAGCAAAAATAATCAGATCATAATCACGTTTCTGTGAATTAACAAAACTAATTTACTGGGTGAAAAAGTTTCTGATTCTCAGCAGGATCAACACAACTATCACCGTAAGCTATCCTAAAGGTCTCACTTGGCACTTTATTGAAAGAAAAGCTATAAAACATGATTAATACAGTAGAATAATCATGTGAACACACAAAAACAGTAAAGGTAAGTATTGGGTTGTCTCCCAACAAGCGCTTTTCTTTAATGCCTTTCTAGCTAGGCATGATGATAGCAATGATGCTCACATAAAAGATAAGAATTGAAACATAACAAGAGCATCATGAAGCATATGAGTAGCACATTTAAGTCTAACCCACTTCCTATGCATAGGGATTTTGTGAGCAAACAACTTATGGGAACAATAATCAACTAGCATAGGAAGGTAAAACAAGCATAGCTTCAAATTTTTCAACACATAGAGAGGAAACTTGATATTATTGCAATTCCTACAAGCATATGTTCCTCCATCATAATAATTTTTAGTAGCATCATGAATGAATTCAACAATATAACCAGCACATAAAGCATTCTTTTCATGATCTACAAGCATAGAAAATTTACTACTCTCCACATAAGCAAAATTCTTCGCATTCGGAATAGTGGGAGTATCATAAGAGACTTGAAGACTATAAATTGTTTCCACATTAAAAGAGTAATGTTCAGAAAAAGGGTAATCATAATCATGACAAGTTTTATAAATATAATCATCACTACATTTTATAGCATAACTTTTATCACAGTAATCATCATAAGTAGCAACTTTGTTCTCATCATAATCAATTGAAACCTCTTCCAAGATAGTGGAATCATTACTAAATAAAGTTGACGCTCTTCCAAATCCACTTTCATAATCATCACAATAAGATTCAACATCTTCCAAAATAATGGGATCACTACTTCCTAAAGTTGACACTCTTCCAAACCCACTTTCATCAATATAATCATCATAGGTAAGAGGAATGCTATCATCATAACAACTTTGCATATCAAAACTTGGGATACTAAAAATATCATCTTCATTAAACATAGCATCCCCAAGCTTGGGACAAACATTAATTTCAGAAAATATATTCTCAAATATTTCATCCTTATCAAACATAGCTTCCCCCAAGCTTGGGCCTTTTCATATCATAAGCATAATCACTCTCATCATTAAAAATATGGATAGCACCAATAGTATAGCAATTATCATCATCACAATGAGTAGTAGGAGCAACATCATTTGGGAGGGATACCTTTTTTACCTTTGTTTCTCCTTCTTTTCTTTTTCTTCTTCGCATTATGTGTGGGTTCAACCTTCTTCTTTGTGCTCCTTATTGATGAGATTGGTTGAATAGAAAGCTCCTCCTTGTTACCTGGTTCATCATAAGAAATAATAGGAGGAGATTGGGAAGTATCTTTCCATTCATTAGTATTCTCTTCACCTTCTATTTTCTTTATTTTCTTTAGGAAATTGGCAATATAAGGATTTTCAATGCAATTCACCGCACAATACATATAAATCTTCTCTAGATCAAAATCAAGAAATCTATCAAGATTAAATTTTCGAATACCCTCAATTATACGTTCCATTTCTTCATACCCCAAAAGAAGACTAAGCTCTTTATGATGCTCAAGGGTAATCAAGTTATCACAATTTTTGGACACGATTAGATCATGAAACAGTTTGCATTGGAGATTTAAATGACCACGTTCATTGCAAAGTTCACAAGGAGCGCGAAAAACATTGAATTTTTTAGCACTAACATCAAGACTTTCTTGCAATAATTTAGTTTCTATATGCTTATGCCTCTTGCAATTTCTATCTTCCCTATTTGGTGCGTACTTGCAAACCAAATCTACTCCACAAAAATTGACATGCTTATAAGAGACATTTTCATCATAACTAATGCAATCATCATTAGTACTATGGATATTCAAAGAGTTCATACTAACAACATTGCAATCATGCTCATCATTCAAAGATTTAGTATCAAACATTCTATAGATTTCTTCTTCTAGCACTTGAGCACAATTTTCCTTTCCATCATTTTCATGAAAGATATCAAAAAGATGAAGCGTATGAGACAAACTCAATTCCATTTTTTTGTATTTTTCTTTTATAAACTAAACTAGTGATAAAACAAGAAACAAAAAGATTTGATTGCAAGATCTAAAGATATACCTTCAAGCACTCACCTCCCCGACAACGGCGCCAGAAAAGAGCTTGATGTCTACTACACAACCTTCTTATTGTAGACGTTGTTGGGCCTCCAAGAGCAGAGGTTTGTAGGACAGTAGCAAATTTCCTTCAAGTGGATGACCTAAGGTTTATCAATCCGTAGGAGGCATAGGATGAAGATGGTCTCTCTCAAACAACCCTGCAACCAAATAACAAAGAGTCTCTTGTGTCCCCAACACACCCAATACAAGGGCAAATTGTATAGGTGCACTAGTTCGGCGAAGAGATGGTGATACAAGTGTAATATGGATGGTAGATATGGGTTTTTGTAATCTGAAAATATAAAAACAGAAAGGTAACCAATGATAAAAGTGAGCGTAAAAGGTATTGCAATGGTAGGAAACAAGGCATAGGGTTCATACTTTCACTAGTACAAGTTCTCTCAACAATAATAACATAATTGGATCATATAACTATCCCTTGACATGCAACAAAGAGTCACTCCAAAGCCACTAATAGCGGAGAACAAACGAAGAGATTATGGTAGGGTACGAAACCACCTCAAAGTTATTCTTTCGGATCGATCTATTCAAGAGTTCGTACTAGAATAACACCTTAAGACACAAATCGACCAAAACCCTAATGTCACCTAGATACTCCATTGTCACCTCAAGTATCCGTGGGCATAATTATACGATATGCATCACACAATCACAGATTCATCTATTCAACCAACACAAAGTACTTCAAAGAGTGCCGCAAAGTTTCTACCGGGGAGTCAAGACGAAAACGTGTGCCAAACCCTATGCATAGGTTCATGGGTGGAACCCGCAAGTTGATCGCCAAAACATACATCAAGTTGATCACGTGATATCCCATTGTCACCACAGATAAACATGGCAAGACATACAACAAGTGTTCTCAAATCCTTAAAGACTCAATCCGATAAGATAACTTGAAAGGGAAAACTCAATCCATTACAAGAGAGTAGAGGGGGAGAAACATCATAAGATCCAAATATAATAGCAAAGCTCGCGATACATCAAGATCATGCCATAGAGAGAACACGAGAGAGAGAGAGAGAGAGAGAGAGAGAGATCAAACACATAGCTACTGGTACATACCCTCAGCCCCGAGGGTGAACTACTCCCTCCTCGTCATGGAGAGCGCTGGGATGATGAAGAAGGCCACCGGTGAGGGATCCCCCCCCTCCGGCAGGGTGCCGGAACGGGCTCCCGGGAGGTTTTTGGTGGCTACAGAGGCTTGTGGCGGTGGAATTCCCGATCTATTGTGTCCTTCAATGTTTTTAGGGTATATGGGAATATATAGGTGAAAGAAGTCGGTCAGGGGAGCCACGAGGGGCCCACAAGACAGGGGGGCGTTCCTAGAGGGGGTGGGTGCGCCCCCTATCTCCTGGCCTCCTCGAAGCTTCCCTGGCTTGTACTCCAAGTCTCTCGGATCACGTTCGTTCCAAAAATCACGCTCCCGAAGGTTTCATTCCGTTTGGACTCCGTTTGATCTTCCTTTTCTTCGAAACATTGAAATAGGCAATAAAACAACAATATGGGTTGGGCCTCCGGTTAATAGGTTAGTCCCAAAAATGATATAGACGTGTAAAATAAAGCCCATAAACATCCAAAAGGGGTAATATAATAGCATGGAACAATCAATAATTATAGATACGTTGGAGACGTATCCGCCTCCTACGTAGGATCCTCCTAAACTACTCCTGGTCGTCGTCAGCGGCCTGCACATAGTAGTAGGCACCTGCCGTGTAGTAGGAGTCGTCGTCGACGGTGGTGTCTGGCTCCTGGGCTCCAACGTCTGGCTGCGCCATCCAAGAAGAAGAGGAAAAGGGGGGAGGGGAGCAAAGCAACCGTGAGTACTCAGCCAAAGTACTCACAAGCAAGGATCTACACTACATATGCATGGGTATATGTGTAAAGAGGCATTATCAGCGGACTGAACTGCAGAACGCCAGAATAAGAGGGGGATAGCTAGTCCTATCAAAGACTACGCTTCTGGCAGCCTCCATCTTGCAGCACGTAGAAGAGAGTAGATTGAAATTCTCCAAGTAGCATCGCATAGCATAATCCTACACGGCGATCCTCCCCTCGTCGCCCTGTGGGAAAGCAATCACCAGGTTGTCTCTGGAACTTGTCTCGGTGTGTTTTATTAGGTATCCGGTTCTAGTTGTCATAAGGTCAAGGTACAACTCTGGGTCGTCCTTTTACCGAGGGACACGGCTATTCGAATAGATAAACTTCCCTGTAGGGGTGCACCACATAACCCAACATGCTCGATCCCTCTGGCCGGACACACTTTCCTGGGTCATGCCCGGCCTTGGAAGATCAACACGTCGCCGCCCTACCTAGGCACAACAGAGAGGTCAACACGCCGATCTAAATCCTATGCGCATAGGGGTCTGGGCCCATCGCCCATTGCACACCTGGACGTTACGAGGGCGGCCGGAAGCAGACCTAGCCTCCCTAATACAAGGGCAGGTGTTCCAGTCCAATCCGGTGCGCGCCGCTCAGTCAATGACGTCAAGAAGGCTTTGGTTGATACCACGACGTCGAGTGCCCATAATTGTTCCCGCATAGTTGGTTAGTGCCTATAGGCCAGTGGCCAGACTCAGATCAAATACCATGATCTCGTTAAGCGTGTTATTATGAAGTAACTACGAACACCGACCAGGGCCAGGCCCACCTCTCGCCTAGGTGGTCTCAACCTGCCCTATCGCTCTGCCACAAAGTAACAGTCGGGGGCCATCCGGAACCCAGGCCCACCTCTACCGGGATGGAGCCACCTGTCCTTCTAGCCCCCACATCGGAATCACTTGCAGGTACTCTACGAGTCGACCCGACTTTAGTCACCATCTGTATAGTATGTATGTATGTATGTATGTATGTATGTATGTATGTATGTATGTATGTATGTATGTATGTATCGGTGATCACCTCCCGAGTGATCACGGCCCAATAGTATAGCAAGGCAGACGGACAAGAATGTAGGGCCACAGATGATAAACTAGCATCCTATACTAAGCATTTAGGATTGCAGGTAAGGTATCAACAACTATAGCAACAATGACAGGCTATGCAACAGAATAGGATTAAATGAACAGTAACATGCTACACTACTCTAATGCAAGCAGTGGAGGGAAGGATATGTGATATCTGGTGATCACGGGGGGGGGGGGGGGGGGCTTGCCTGATTACTCTAGCAGGGAGGGGTCGTCAACTCCATAGTCGAACGGGGCAGCAGCAGTGTCGGTCTCGTAGTCTATCGGAGAGAAGAGGGGGAAGAAACAATAAATACAATGTAAAAATAAGCATGACGATGCAAGACATGACAATGAGCGGTGCTAGGTGTGCCCTAACGCGGTAGTACCTGCGAAGGGGGAAAACATCCGGGAAAGTATTCCCGGTGTTTCACATTTTTGGGCAGATGAAACGCAGGTGAAATGTTGCAGGTTCGCTATGCTAGGGACGTGTGGCGGACGAACAGGCTACGTATCTGGACTTGTGTCGTCGTTCTGAGCAACTTTCATGTACAAAGTTTTTTCATCCCAGCCACGGTTTATTTTATATTAATTTTTAAAGTTTTAAATCATTTTCTAAATTATTATTAATTCAAAATTAATTAGTAAATGCTAAATGTACCCAGCCCAGTGTACATAGGGGCTGACATGTGGGCCAGGGGGGCCTAGTTGACCAGTCAACATTTAACTGGTCAATAGGGGGTCGGGCGCCCCTATCATTGACAGATTAGGCTAATCAGGGTTTAATTAAGTTAACTAGTGATTAGGTTAATCTAGTCAGGATTAATGAAGTTAATTAATTCTTTAATTAATTAATTACTTAATTTCATTTTATTATTATTATTATTTTAAACGTTTTAGGGGGCGGGCTCCCCCTGTCAATGGCCCAAGGGCCTTAGTGGGTTGGGCGCGAAACGGGAGTGGGTGGGGGGGCGGGCGGCGCTGCAGGCGACGGGCGCTAGCCCGCCTGACTGGCATGGCGGGGCGAGGCTGGCGACGCGCCGCCGGCCTCCGCACAAGCGGCAGCAGGGCGCACGGGGGGCCGGAGGCCAAGGCGCCGGCCATGACGGCCGGAGCGGCGACCTCCATAGCGAGAGGCGGCGCGGGGACGCTGGGACAGGGGACGAGGGAGCGGGCATCAGCCTCGGCCATGGCGGGGCGCCGCGGGCGCAGGCGAGCGGCACGGGAAGGGAAGCGAGGCGGCGCCGGAAAGGAACTGCGGCGGCGGCGGCAGTCACAGGGGGTAGCGCGCGGGGCTGCAGCGAGGCCAAGGGTGCAGGGCGCGCGCGAGCAGTGGTGAGGCGCCAACGGGAGCGTGCGCGTGGGGCCGGCAAGCACAGAGAGGCCCAAGGCGGTGCGTGTGCGCGTGCGCACGGTGGACGCCAACAGGCGCGCGGTCGCGGGGGTGACCGCGGGCGCAGAAGCCGGACAGCGTCGGCGGGCGCGGGCAGTGCGGTGGCCAGGGGCGTAGGAAGCAGAGGGGGAGGAGAGGGGCGAGGCTCACGGGGGCGGTAAGGCGCGGGCTGTGGTGCTCGGGGTGGGAAGACAGGGACGATGCGGCGAAGAGGAGGTAGGCCAGTGAGGAGGAGGAGGCAGTTCGATGGGGAAGCTCCGGGCGGCGCCGGCGTAGGCGTCGGGGGTGGAGGGGCGATGGGATCGGGCTCCTCCCGATCCAGATCTAGTTGAGGGGGAGTGGGGGAGTGGGGCAACGGGGTGGTTGGTTAGGGTTCGGGAGGGGATAAGGGGAGCGAGGGGGCCGGCTGGGCTGGCCGTCCAATTGGCCCAGGGGGGAGGGGTCTTTTCCCTTTTTGTTAGTTTTTTCTTTTTCTTTTTTTCTTTTTCCTTTTTCTTTATTTTCTTTTCTGTTTTAATTCATTTTAAGTATTTAGACATTTTCTAAAAACGTGTTTACTTCACCATAATTACCTATGCAATAATTGACACAGTCCGAACATTTTTATTTTAATGTTTGAAAACTTTGGTTGTTTGCCGTTAATTCAAATTTGGATTTGAATAGTTTTGATCCGACGTAAGATTAGCAACAGTAACTGGGATGACGTGGCATCGTTAACGTGGGATTACTGTAGCATGATTATCCGAGGGTTACAATGTGAGACTATCTTCTCCTTTTTTGTCTTCTTCACAATCATCATTCTATTCCACCTATAGTGCTATGTCCATGGCTCACGCTCATGTATTGCGTGTAGATTGAAAAAGTTTGAAAATACTAAAGTATGAAACAATTGCTTTCCTGAAACCGGGGTTGTGCATGATTTAAATATTTTGTGTGATAAAGATAGAGCATAGCCAGAATATATGATTTTGTAGGGATAGCTTTCTTTGGCCATGTTATTTTCAAAAAAACATGATTGCTTTGTTAGTATGCTTGAAGTATTATTGTTTTTATGTCAATATTAAACTTTTGTCTTGAATCTTTTGGATCTGAACATTCATGCCACAATAAAGAAAATTACATGGATAAATATGTTAGGTAGTATTCCATATCAAAAATTCTGTTTTTATCATTTACCTACACGAGGACGAGCAGGAATTAAGCTTGGGGATGCTTGATATGTCTCCAACATATCTATAATTCTTTATTGTTCCATGCTATTATATTATCTGTTTTGGATGTTTAATGGGCATTAATATGCTATTTTATATTATTTTTGGGACTAACCTATTAACCGAGGGCCCAATGCCAGTTTCTGTTTTTGCCTATTTTAGAGTTTTGCAGAAAAGGAATACCAAATGGAGTTCAAACGGAATGAAACCTTCGCGATGATCTTTCTTGGACCGAAAGCAAACCAGAAGACTTAGAGATGAAGTCGGAGACGCAACAAGGAAGCCACGAGACAAGAGGGCGCGCCCGGGGGGTAGGCGCGCCCCCACCCTAGTGGGCCCCTCGTAGCTCCCTTGACCTAGTTCCTTCGCCTATATATACTCTTTTACCTTAAAAACATCAGGGGGAGCCACGAAACCACTTTCCATCGCCGCAACCTTCTGTACCCGTGAGATCCCATCTTGGGGCCTTTTCCGGCATCCCGCCGGAGGGGGATTAGATCACGGAGGGCTTCTACATCAACACCATTACCTCTCCGATGAAGCGTGAGTAGTTTACCACAAACCTTTGGGTCCATAGTTATTAGCTAGTTGGCTTCTTCTCTCTCTTTGATTCTCAACACCATGTTTTCCTTGATGTTCTTGGAGATCTATTCGATGTAATAATCTTTTGCGGTGTGTTTGCCGAGATCCGATAAATTGTGGATTTATGATCAAGATTATCTATGAATATTATTTGGTTCTTCTCTGAATTCTTATATGCATGATTTGATATCTTTGCAATTCTCTTTGAATTATCGGTTTAGTTTGGCCTACTAGATTGATATTTCTTGCAATGGGAGAAGTGCTTTGCTTTGGGTTCAATCTTGCGGTGTCCTTTCCTAGTGACAGTAGGGGCAGCAAGGCATGTATAGTATTGTTGCCATCAAGGATAACAAGATGGGGTTTTCATCATATTGATTGAGTTAATTCCTCTACATCATGTCATCTTGCTTAATGCGTTACTCCGTTCTTTATGAACTTAATACTCTAAATGAATGCTGGATAGCGGTTGATGTGTGGAGTAATAGTAGTAGATGCAGGCAGGAGTCGGTCTACTTGACACGGACGTGATGCCTATGTTCATGATCATTGCCTTAGATGTCATCATAATTAAGTGCTCTTCTATCAATTGCTCGGCAGTAATTTGTTCACCCGCCGTAATATATGCTATCTTGAGAGAAGCCACTAGTGAAACCTCTGGGCCCCGGGTCTCTTTTCCATATTATTGAATCTCGTTTACATCTTGCTAGTTTCCGATCTACTATTTTGCAATCTTTACTTTCCAATCTATAAACGAAAAATACCAAAAATATTTACTTTATCATTTATCTATCTCTATCAGATCTCACTTTTGCGAGTGGCCATGAAGGGATTGACAACCCCTTTATCGTGTTGGTTGCAAGTTCTTGATTGTTTGTGCAGGTATTCGGTGACTTGTGTGTTGTCTCCTACTGGATTGATACCTTGGTTCTCAAAACTGAGGGAAATACTTACGCTACTTTGTTGCATCACCCTTTCCTCTTCAAGGGAAAACCAACACAAGCTCAAGAGGTAGCAGAGATGCATAGCAACAAGAGGGGGAGAGTGTGTCCATGTACCCTTGTAGACCGAAAGCGAAAGCGTTTGCCAACGCGGTTGATGTAGTCGAACTTCTTCTTGTTCCGACCGATCAAGTACCGAACGTACGTCACCTCCGAGTTCCGCACATGTTTAGCTCGATTACATCCCTCAAACTCTTGATCCAGCAGAGTGTTGAGGAATTATAAGAGTTTCGTCAGTACGACAACATGGTGACGGTGATGGTGAAGTTATCCATGCAGGGCTTCACCTAAGCACTACGTGAATATGACCGGAGGCGTAAACTATGGAGGGGGGGCACCGCACACGGCTAACAAACGTTGGTGTGTGTTCTAGGCGCCCCCTCCCCACGTATATAAAGGAGAGAGGGGGAGAGAGGCAGCCTAGGGCGCGCCCAAGTAGGAGGAATCTTACTTGGGCCCCTAGTCCAATTCGACCTCCCCCTATCCTTTTAACGGAGGGGGGGAAGAGGGAAGAAGGAAGGAAAGGGGGGGCAAACTCCCTCCTCCTTCTCCTATTCGGCCTCCTACCATAAGGGGGGCCCTCCACCCCTTGTGGGCTGGTGTGCTCCCCTCCTATGGCCCATATGGCCCATATCTTCCCCGAGGGGGTTCCGGTAACCCCCCTCCCGGTACTCCGATTTGTACCCGATACATTCCGGAACACTTCCGGTGTCCGAATTCTATCATCCTATATATCAAACTTTACCTCTCGACCATTTTGAGACTTCTCGTCATGTCTGTGATCTCATTCGAGACTCCGAACAACATTTGGTTACCAAATCACATAACTCATATAATACAAAATCGTAATCGAACGTTAAGCGTGCGGACCCTACGGGTTCGAGAACTCTGTAGACATGACCAAAACACCTTTCTGGTCAATAACTAACAGCGGAACCTGGATGCTCATATTGGCTCCCACATATTCTACGAAGATCTTTATCGGTCGAACCATTATGACAACATACGTTATTCCCTTTCTCATTGGTATGTTACTTGCCCAAGATTCGATCGTCGGTATCTTAATACCTAGTTCAATCTCATTACCGGCAAGTCTCTTTACTTATTCCATAATGATCATCCTGCAACTAACTCATTAGTCATTTTACTTGCAAGGCTTCTTATGATGTGCATTATCAAGAGGGCCCAGAGATACCTCTCCGATACTCGGAGTGACAAATCCTAATCTCGATCTATGCCAACCCGACAAACACCTTCAGAGATACATGTAGAGCATCTTTATAATCACCCAGTTACCTTGTGACGTTTGATAGCACACAAGGCATTCCTCCGATATCCGGGAGTTTCATAATCTCATAGTCGAAGGAATATGTATTTGACATGAAGAAAGCAGTAGCAATAAAACTGAACGATCATAATGCTAAGCTAACGAATGGGTCTTATCCATCACATCATTCTCCTAATGATGTGACTCCGTTCATCAAATGACAACACATGTCTATGGTTAGGAAACTTAACCATCTTTGATTAACGAGCTAGTCAAGTAGAGGCATACTAGGGACACAGTGTTTTGTCTATGTATCCACACATGTATCAAGTTTCCGGTTAATACAATTCTAGCATGAATAATAAACATTTATCATGAATAAGGAAATATAAAATAACAACTTTATTATTGCCTCTAGGGCATATTTCCTTAAGAATCTGCAAACATTTATTCAAAGGAGAAGACAAGGTAATATGGGCTCTTTGTTAGATCAACAATAATGCATATGAGAGCCACTCATCATTTTCATCGTGGTCTTCTCCTCTCGATCCACAAAGAAAATAAAAGAATTTCAAAGAAACACACTGAAATGTTTTTGGAGTTTTTGTTTTCTGAAGGAAGTAAAACAAGAACTAGAGAAACTATTTACACGCGAAAGATCGCAACAAGCAAAAGAAGAAAAAGAAATCTTTTTGGGTTTTCTTTTAATAGTACTACTACATAGACATGGAAAGTAAACTAGCTAGAAGATACAACTATTTTTTGGTTTTTCTCAAAGTTTTTCTAACACACAAGAAGAAAGCAAGAAAAAGAAAATAAACTAGCATGGATAATACAATGAAAAAGTATGAACACCGACAACTAGAATGAGTGTATGAACATGAATGTAATGTCAGTGAGAAATATGTACTTCCCCAAGTTTAGGCTTTTGTCCTAAATTGGTCTAGGCATGGATCAAAGTAGCTCTCTCCGGTGTACTGAGGAGGATCCTGGGGGTTCCACTGGTGGGCGAGCTCCTGCGGCTCCCACTGATAAATAGACTCCTGGTAAGGATCAGGTGATGGTCTGGCTCAGGATCCGGGGATCGTGTGCCCTCCCAGTATGTGTGAATGTTCGTGGGCAAAACAAAGTACCTGCCTAAATGAATATCGAACAACGTAGGTGCAGACAAGGTAATAATCTGAAAAGTATCCTCGCTAAATACCAGGTTATAAATGAGTCTCTTTTCCATATCATAACGAAGAAACTTATGTTCTACCATGCTTTCATAATCTAAATATATAGTGGGTAGCAACTTCTCCTCTTTTTCATAGTGCCTAATGGGTATCTCGAAGCGTTTAGCAAGGCGGGAGGCGAAAATACCTCCAAAAATGGGGCCCTTCATGTGGTTTAAACTCAATTGTTTAGCAACCATAGTGCCTAAACTGAAAGTTCTATCACGAAGTAAAGCATGGTGCAAAATGGCAAGGTCAGGAGTACTGAGGCTTCCACTATCCCTGTGACCAATTAAACATATACTAGCAAATAATGAGTAGTAGCGCAGGACAGGAAATTGTATACTAGATGCTCTAGCCTCCGACACTTTTCTAATTTCCCCTACGGTAATATCTTTAATAAAATCTTCCACATCACTAGGACATGGTTCCTCAACGCTGCCCTCAAAGGGTAATTTGCAAACCTCACAAAAATCATAAAGCATCATCTCTTTATGCTCATCATATAAATAAAACTCTATCGCAGGTGGTGATCTCCTAGCATGGAAATGAAAAATTTGCACGAAAGTATTAGTGAGTAGTAGATACTGATCACACTGGTCATGAGGAATTCAGTGATGCCTCCGCTGTACGAGGAAGGTTGTACTTGGGCTTTTCCTTCTCTTCATTTTCTTTTTCCTTTGAACCCCGGCTCGAGGAGCCTCTCAACAATCTTCTCAACATTTTCTTCCTCTGAAAATTTCTGAAATTATTAGTGACGCAAAATAAAAGTGAACCAAACTCAACAGAATTGATAGCAACTACTCCCACAAGTGCCTAGAGGCTATATCATGCATCAAAACTACTTTGGACCATATAAATTTGACATGCAAGCTCAAGAACAGGGTCACCACAGCAGAAAAAAATTGCCATAAATAAAGCACTAGAACAAAAACTAATTGGACCATTGGAGGAGTCACATACTGAAGAACAATCCGCCAAAGCAGTTTTGTGAATGGAGCGTTGAACAAGGAGATCGAAAATGGCAGCAAAATAAGCAAGAACACGGATTTGAGCTACGGGATGATTTTTTTTTCTGGAGGAAGACGAAGTGGATGGGTGCTGGAATAAGTGGAGGGGACCCACATGGGGCCCACAAGACAGGGGGCACGCCCAGGGGGTAGGGTGCGCCCTCTGTCCTTGTGGCTCACTGGTGCATCCCCCTTGTGTGTTGTCAGTGCCAGAAATTCTCAAATATTCTATAAAAAATCATACTAAATTTTCAGGGCATTTGGAGAACTTTTATTTTTGGGATATTTTTTATTGCATGGATAATTCAGAAAACGGACAGAAAATACTATTTTTGCTTTATTTAATCTAAATAATAGAAAGTAAAAGGAGGGTACAGAAAGTTGTGCTTCCTAAATTCATCCATCCCATGCTCATCAAAAGGAATCCATTAACAAGGTTGATCAAGTCTTATTAACAAACTTCTTCCCAATGACATGAAATCGGAGAATTTTTGAATAACACTAGGTTACCTCAACGGGGATATGCGTATCCCCAACAATAAGAATATCATATTTCTTTTTAACAGTAGTAAGAGGGAATTCAAAACCTCCAATAGTAATAGTTGAGATTTTTCCAATAGAATTGATACTATGAACTTGAGGTTGTTTCTTCGGAAAGTGTACAGTATGCTCATTACCATTAACATGAAAAATGACACTGCCTTTGTTGCAGTCAATAACAGCCCCTGCAGTATTAAAAAAGGGTCTACCCAGGATGATCGACATACTGTCGTCCTCGGGAATATCAATAATAACAAAGTCTGTTAAGATAGTAACATTTGCAACCACAACAGGCACATCCTAACAAATACCGATGGGTATAGTAGTTGATTTATCAGTCATATGCAAAGAAATTTTAGTAGGTGTCAACTTATTCAATTCAAGTCTACGATATAAAGAGAAAGACATAACACTAACACAGGCTCCAAGATCACATAAAGCAGTTTTAACATAATTTCTTTTAATGGAGCATGGTATAGTTGGTACTCCTGGGTCTCCTAGTTTCTTTGGTATTCCACCCTTAAAAGTATAATTAGCAAGCATGGTGGAACTTTCAGCTTCCGGTATCTTTCTTTTATTAGTAATGGTATCTTTCATATACTTAGCATAAGGAGGCATTTTAAGCATATCAGTCAAACGCATACGCAAAAAGATAAGTCTAATCATTTCAGCAGAGCGCTCAAAATCCTCATCATCCTTTTCCTTGGATGGCTTAGGAGGAAAAGGCATGGGTTTCTGAACCCATGGTTCTCTTTCCTTACTTTGCTTCTAGCAACGAAGTCTCTCTTATCATAATGTTGATTATTTGATTGTGGGTTATCGAGATCAACAGCAGGTGCAACTTCTACTTCATTATCATTACTAGGTTGAGCATCATCATGAACATCATCATTAACATTATCACTAGGTTCATGTTCATCACCAGATTGTGTCTCAGCATCAGAAATAGAAATATCATTTGGATTATCAAGTGTGTCTATAACAGGTTCACTAGAAGCATGCAAAGTCCTATCAGTATTCCTTTTCTTTTTATTAGAAGGACCAGGTGCATCAGAATTAACTCTCTGAGAATCTTGCTCAACTCTCTTAGGGTGGCCCTCAGGATACAAAGGTTCCTGGGTCATTTTACCACCTCTAGTCATAGCTCTAACAACATTATCATTATTCTTACTATTCAACTCATTGAGCAAATCATTCTGTGCCTTAAGTACTTGTTCTACTTGAGTCGTAACCATGGAAGCATGTTTACTAATAAGCTTAAGATCACTTTTAACTCTAGACATATAATCACTCAAGTGTTCAACCATATAAGCATTATGTTTCAATTGTCTACCAACATAAGCATTGAAGTTTTCTTGTTTAACAATAAAGTTCTCAAATCCATCCAAGCATTGACTAGCAGACTTATTATGAGGAATATCACCTTCATCAAATCTATAGAGAGAATTTACCTTTACTACCTGTGTCGGGTTATCAAGGCCATATATTTCTTCAATAGGTGGTAAATTCTTAACATCTTCAGCTTTAATACCTTTTTCTTTCATAGATATCTTTGCCTCTTGCATATCTTTAGGACTGAGAAATAGAATACCCCTTTTCTTCGGAGTTGGCTTAGGAGTTGGTTCAGAAAGTGTCCAAACATTATCATTACTCAATATATTATTCAATAGCAATTCAGCTTGCTCAATAGTTCTTTCCCTGAAAACACAACCAACACAACTATCTAGATGGTCTCTGGAAGCATCGATTAGTCTATTATAAAAGATATCATGTATTTCATTTTTCTTGAGAGGATGATCAGGCAAAGCATTAAGTAATTGGAGAAGCCTCCCCCAAGCTTGTGGGATACTCTCTTCTTCAATTTGCACAAAGTTAAATATTTCCCTTCAGGCAACTTGTTTCTTATGAGCAGGAAAATATTTTGCAGACAAGTAGTAAATCATATCCTGGGGACTACACACACAACTACGAGCAAGAGAATTAAACCATATCTTAGCATCACCCTTTAATGAGAAAGGAAACAACTTAAGAATATAGTAATAGCGAATTTTCTCCTCATCAGTAAATAGGGTGGCTATATCACTAAGTTTAGTAAGATGTGCCACAACAGTTTCAGATTCATAGTCATGGAAATGATCAGTTTCAACCAAAGTAATTAACTCAAGATCGACAGAGAATTCATAATCCTTATAAGTAACACAGATAGGTGAAGTAGCAAACGAAGGATCATATTACATTCTAGCATTCAAAGACTTTTCTTTTAGCTTAGCTAACAGTTTCTTAAGATCATCTCTATCATTGCAAGCAAAGAAGTCTCTAGCAGTTTCTTCATCCATAATATAACCTTCAGATACAACAGGCAATTGATATCTAGGGGGAGAATCATAATCATCAAGTTTCAATAATATCATCAGTTTCAGTAATTTCATTCTCTCTAACCCTAGCAAGTTGTTCATCAAGAAATTCACCTAGTGGCACAATATTATCAAGCAGAGAAGTAGTATCATCATAAGCATCATGCATAATAGAAGTGGTATCATCAATAACATGCGACATATCAGAATCAATAGCAGGTGTAGGTGTCACAAGTTTACTCAAAACAGAAGGTGAATCAAGTGCAGAGCTAGATGGCAGTTCCTTACCTCCCCTCGTAGTTGAGGAAAAAATGTTGGTTCTTTGATCTTTCAAATTCCTCATAGTGATCAACAGCTATAAATCCCAAGTGATTCAGAGAATAGAGCTATGCTCCCCGACAACGGCGCCAGAAAAAGTTCTTGATAACCCACAAGTATAGGGGATCGCAACAGTTTTCGAGGGTAGAGTATTCAACCCAAATTTATTGATTCAACACAAGGGAAGCCAAAGAATATTCTCAAGTATTATCAACTGAGTTTTCAATTCAACCACACCTGAAAGACTTAATATCTACAGCAAAGTATTTAGTAGCAAAGTAGTATGGAAGTAACGGTAACAGTAGTGAAAGTAACAGTACCAGTTTTGTAGCAATCGTAACAGTGGCAACAGAAAAGTAACTAAGCAAAGATCAATATGAAACGAGCTCTTAGGCAATGGAACAATGATGGATAATTATGTCGGATGGCATTCATTATGCAACAGTTTTAACATAGGGTGACACAGAACTAGCTCCATTCATCAATATAATATAGGCATGTATTCCGAATATAGTCATACGTGTTTATGGAAAAGAACTTGCATGGCGTCTTTTGTCCTACCCTCCCGTGGCAGCGGGGTCCTATTGCAAACTATGGGATATTAAGGCCTCTTTTTAATAGAGTACCTGACCAAAGCATTAAAACTTAGTGAATACATGAACTCCTCAAACTACGGTCATCACCGGGAAGTGTCCCGACTATTGTCACTCCGGGGTTGCCAGATCATAACACGTAGTAGGTGACTATAACTTGCAAGATAGGATCAAGAACACAAATATATTCATGAAAACATAATAGGTTCAGATCTGAAATCATGGCACTCGGGCCCTAGTGACAAGCATTAAGCATAGCAAAGTCATAGCAACATCAATCTTAGAACATAATGGATACTAGGGATCAAACCCTAAAAAAACTAACTCGGTTACATGGTAAATCTCATCCAACCCACCACCGTCCAACAAGCCTGCGATGGGGTTACTCACGCACGGCGGTGAGCATCATGAAATTGGTGATGGAGGGTTGTTGATGATGATGATGGCGACGGATTCCCCTCTCAGGAGCGCCGAACGGACTACAGATCTACCCTCCCTAGGAAGAACCGGGCTTGGCGGCGGCTCCATATCGTAAAATGCGATGAATCCTTCTCTCTAATTTTTTTCTCCCCGAACGTGAATATATGGAGTTGGAGTTGTGGTCGGTGAAGGTCCAGGGGGCCACAAGGACAGAGGGCGCGCCCAGAGGGTGGGTGCGTCCCCCACCCTTGTGGCCAGGGCGTGAGCCCCCTTCGGTTGATTCTTTCGCCAATATTTTTTATTTATTTCAAAACTGGTCTCCGTAAAGTTTCAGATCATTCCGAGAACTTTTAATTTCTTCACATAAATAACACCATGGCAATTCTGCTGAGAAGAACGTCAGTCCGAATTAGTTCCATTCAAATGATGCAAATTAGAGTCCAAAACAAGGACCAAAGAGTTAGTGCGCTGTAACGAGAGAAAAAAAAGCTGGCATTTAAAAAACTAATCTCATCACCTCCTCTATTTCAAACATGAAACCTCACCCATCGCTTATTATTATTCACACACTCGCGGACAGTAGTTGTGTTCACCTGATCACAACACGTCCGATTGTGGTCAATGACACGACGATCTGGTCACACCTACCATTGAACTCCGCCGGTGCAATAAATGAAATGTTTAAAACTTAAAAAAGAATAGAAAAGCCCGTTTAACTTCATTGGGAGTTGGGGAAGGGCAGACTACTTCATGATGCCGGTTCGGGACAACTTATGAAGAATTAATTGAAAATTGTGTACTCTTCATGATGTAGTAATTTTTTTGAGATTGTACGCAACCTTCAACGAGCAACTTTGACTGCAAATCTTTGTATGAATACAAAGTAAATAATTATATTTTATTTTTGAGATTTTTCATGTCAAATCTATTGGCATGATTTTCTAACAAATTCAAATGCTTTTTCGTAATGAACTGTTGTTTTGCCTAGGGCCTAATTTGCCTCACATTAATATCGCATGTAGATTATTTATATTCAGTATAGGTAATATATTCTCAGTGGCTTGATTTGAAGACCACAATTTTGTCATCCCGTAGCAATGCACGGGCCATTTTGTTATAATCTTCTAACTAATGCACAAGTTTGATATGTGTCTTTTTTTTAGAGAGAAAGAGAGAAGTTCGAGATGTATCTTGTGAATGCAAACTTTTATAGGGAGAGAATCCCAGGCCGTGGAATTCAGATCAATTCTTTATGTGAAGGTATGCTTGATCAATTTATCAATAATATAGGTTCCTTAATTTCCCCAGGTTCATATTTTCCTCGGAAGTTTAACAACCTTTGACCACATGTTTTACATTACTCCAACATATCTTTGCTCCTTATTCGCAGAAAGAAGAAGATATCTTTGCTCCAAGCTCCATCGTCATGCTTGGCCATGGTGCGCGGTCGGCTTAGCAAATTAATCCTTGTTAATTTCCCTCTCAGACTGGACAACCTGAGTAGTACAATACACAGGCGCCTACATCCTGGTCAGGTGCAGTGGATGATGGCAATGAGTGTTTGCCTGACTGCCTGGTCGCCGGAAGTTGCAATGGACGAAGATGCCTACTCGAATAGCGACATCAGTGCAGTTATCTAGGAGTTTAGACGCTTTCCCAGCCCCGATGGGGCATTAGGCACACATTACTAATTTTCAAGCTGCTCAGCTGGTGGCCTATACTTTAACGAACTATACGGATAACCAACTACGGTTTTGCACGGGTTCCGAAAGCGGGTTTTTGGACAGCTCAAACGGTGATAGTCAACATGCTATAGGCTTATCTCATGCCTGCCTGCCTGTCTGCGCCAAGAGTGAGTATATAATCCTTTTCATAAAAAAAGAGCGACTATATAAAACATGGCAGTTGTTAGTTGTTCTATTGTCACCTGTCAGCCGACTGTCCCGGCCATTCATCGATCAGCCTGTGGTCAAACTATCAATCTTTTTATCCAGTTGCTGCATCGATATCAGTAATCTGCATCTTTCCCAATCAAGTGCACAAGTTGCAGGCTAACCCTAAACCCCTAATGAAGTTTCCCGGAGAAGCCATGCGAGTTGATCAGTTCAGCGCTGCACACAGGAGTAAGCGTGCGTGTTTCAAACAAGGAACGTGTGTGTTGCAACTGATCATTCGTATCCGACCACTGGAATACACTCCATTGCAACTGATCAATCAAGTCGATCCGAGCTCTGATATTAACTTCGGTTTGGCCGACCAGGCGACCATGGCGGCTACATCTGTATGTGCAACGGCGTCTCATCTCATCATCCTATTTCCGGCATTTTCTTAGATTTTTCAGAAATGGACTTTCGTCACCAAAACTGACGAGGGGTAAACCATCCAGGATATACTGGTAGTAGCTTATGGAGGGCTAAGTCAGCCTTCATCAAAAGTTCAGAAAATGAGGAAGTCAACCGATAATTTTTGGATGAGGAAGTGGACTTCTCTACTTTGTGTTTTGCACAGAGGAGTTTTTTTACGCTGATGCCCATCTTATCTTATATGCAGAAAGTAAACGGGCTTCCTCCGCTGACGCAATGCACGAAAGCTGGCCAGCTAGTACTGTACGGGATTACGTCGCCTGCTATAGCGACCCCAGACGCAGTTTAAGTACGAGCTTAATTATAGGTGCCTTCGTACGAACGTGCAGCTAAGTATAGGAAAGTCAGCCGGTTAGCTGCAGCTGCAGAAGCAAGTGTGGGCGTTTGCACGTGAGTCGTTGGCCAGTTACCCTCACTTGTCAGTCAATCACTCCGTCCACACATCGATCGATTTTTTGTCAAATTATACATATTCATATACATATTATAAAGCGAGTTGGCGCATCCATCTGTGTAAAAAATATGTATATATATATATAGTAATACCAGTTTGCTAAGGCCAACTCCAACGCAGGTCACGTTTGGTCCGTCATATCCGTTTGGATTCAGACGAACAAATGTCACGGCCCAACATCGAACAGATAAATTTGGAACCGATTTGCGTTCAAACGGACACTGAATGAAAGCGTGTGTGTCTTCTCAGTGTCCACCCTCGGGCCCGTGCGTTAGCCAACCAACCACTCCCACCGGCCCCATTTAGTCCAAACGCGTGAAAGGGGCCCGCATGTCAACCACCGAGCCAGCCCACACAGGTCCTTTTTAGTGCCTAGCCCGTGTACATGGACCGACCCGTCCACTTTCGTCCACTTCCACATACTTCCCTGCCCCCACACGCCCGACATCCCTAGCCCACGCCGCCAACCACCGCCCATCACCACAATGGTATGGAAGTGGATCTCGGCGAGGTCGGGTCATCAGAGCCAAGGAGGAGCGCCACGGAAACACGTCTATGTCGGCATGGAGATGTGCTAGCACTATTGGGATGATGTTGTGGTCCGACCTGCACCATCCAAACGGGTGGAATCACAACTGGGAGTGGGTGCCCGTGCCTGGCGTCCCGGCCAAGCGGCTGCGCGTGGCTTTTGGAGATCAACCGCCGACAAGCCCAGCTACCTCCGGATCTCCTCCGCGACGTCACATACGTCATCTACTCACCCCTTTGGGACACGTGGTTCCGGGATGAGCACGACCTGCAATGACGGTTGGTTCTTCGTCAGCCCTGCATGTGCGTGTGCGTGCGCGTAGATGTGTGTTCCCAGCCCTCGTTGTGCGCATGTGCGGGTGCGCTCGTGTGAACCCACAACTACCTCATCTCCATCTCGAGAACAAGACGAATAGATGGACGAGTCATACATGAAGGCATCGGAGGACTTGAAGCCCGATGAGTTCAAGGAGTGGGAGGGCCTGGCGGTGCAACTCGCGTTGTTGACCGCCGGCGATGTTGCCATCCCTAAGCAAGAGGATGGGGTGATGATGGAGGAGGAGGGGGTGAACGAGGAGTCGACCTGGAACCTGACGCTGGTTGGACAACACTAGTCGTGGATGTCGACGATGCCTGCACGCGTTTGTTTCGGCCCTGCCTGCGTGGGTGGGAGCACTGTCATCATCACCGCTACGTCGGCCATCGCCAGAGCCGCAGCAGGCGCCGCCCACCCACCTGTGCATTATACGCTTAGTTAAGTACTATAAAGAAATTGAATGGGTGTATCTAGGTCTCAGTCGACTGAGACTTAACCAAGTCTCAGTCAAGTGACATAGTATATAAGAAGGAAAAAACTAGATTTTTTTATAGAAATCTCCATGCAAGATCAAAGAAATATAATATCGACTGAGACATAACAAAGTCTCAGTCGACTGAGACTTAGAGCCGTTGAAACAAATATATGTAACTTCCCATTAATTGCTCCCTCAGAACAAAAACTTCAGTTAATTTGGAGTAGATGAAAGTAGCCAGGTAAAACTCTCAGTCAGTCAGCTCATGATTCACCCACTGCTGATTTTCAGCCAAGACTACGATCGGCGAGCGTCGTCCGGCATTGTCATGCAACGGCAGCCTCTGATCCCCTCCTATGGGAGAGTGAATTGCAAAAAACCACCACATTTGAAGTTCAAGCATCAGATTGCCACCACATTTGTTGCGCGTCCCAAAAATCCACCACTTTTCTTGTAAATTTTCGCAATAAAAACAAATGACCGCTTTGCCGCAGTTAACCCGATTTCTGATAGGGTTGGCCCACCCGTCAGGTGCCACATCACAGAAACCAGACGGCGCACGGTTTGACGGCCGTTAGGGCACACGCGTGGTCAAAGCGTTGCCCTCCACTCGCCGCCGCTCCACTCGCTCACTCTCACTCTCACTCCCCCCCACTCTGCTCTGTCCTCTGTTTTCGCCGCCAGAGCTCTTCGCTGCCGCTGGAGGCACGGTTCCCTCGCCGCCGTTGAAGATGCCGTCGTGGAATGATGGAGAGGAGAGCAGCGAGGAGGAGCTGGTCGACATGGAGCTTGAGCAAAACTGGGTAAGAAATCTGATCTGTTTCGCACCAAGGGTTAGGGTTAGGGTCCAAGTGTTCTTCGTTTTGAGACAATGGTTTGGAGCACTTGCGCTATGTTCTGAGCACTTGCACTTGTGCTACAATGCAGGCGAACCCTGACACCACCATAGATGCATCCTTCTGTTGTAGAGCTGCAGATGCAAGCATCACATGTAGACTGCACTTGGCCCCATGCATGAAATATGTTGCATTTGAAGGAAAGGACACTGGGAGGAGGTTCTATGGATGTGTTGTTCCTCAGGTCAGTCAGTAATATCCAACTAGGACAAGCTTCAGAAGATCAAGTCAATCCTTGCTGAGTGAACAATGATGTTCATCAGTTATGTTAAGCTAATATGTGGCCTTGGAACAATATAGCTGGCCTTGGGGTTGTATATTTTGGGAATCAACCTAGTTATGTAATGACTGTAATGATTATCTGCAAAACTACCTCTAGTTAAGTTATGTAATGTATGTAATGACTAGCTGCAAAACTAGCCCTGTTATGTAAGGTTGTTAGCTCTCCATAGTAAGAGCATAGTAAGAGCTATATTATTCTGCTTGTTTGGACTAAATGGTCAGTGCTCAAGACCAACTGGGCATGGCCAAATTGGGCAAATGCTTACAGAAGGTAAATTGTTGATCACATAAACCACAAAGAATATGCCAAAACCACCATTAAGCAGCAAATGCGAAAATCAAACAAGTTCTGAACCATACTAGTTCTCAGCCATAATAGTTCTGAACCACAATTTCTCTCAAGCATAATAGTTCTCAAGCTAAATAGTACTAACACAAACAAGTTCTCAAGCTAAATATTGATTACACATAGCAGTTCCCAAGGCAGGCATAGTTTTTGAAACATAGAAATACTTAAGGCAGGTAGTTCACTGACTAGTTGCCACTAGCATAAAAGTAACCCCTCATCCTGGTGTTCTGGAACCTCTTCCTTTTGGACCCTACTGTTGCTCCCTCTATTGTAGTTGCAGCCCTAGGTGCCATGTAGGGCCTTCCACCTCTCCTGCTGGCTGCATTGCTTGAACCTGAAGCTCTTGTGGAAGCCTGGGAAGGAGTAGTAGCAGCAGCTGTTCTTCTTGGCCTTGTAGAAGCAGTAGGCTGGGCAGGACTAGTAGCAGCAGCAGTTGTTTTTCTTCCCCTTGTAGATGTAGCAGGCTGGGAAGGACCACCAGAAGTTGTTTTTCTTCCCCTAGTTGTTGCAGCAGGTGGTGCACTGGTTGCAGGCTGGGCAGATGTAGCAGAACTCCCCCCAGCTTCATGGTAGTGAGTTCTGGTTGTCTAAGAGAGCACACATCATAGCCCAACAATTAGGATGAAGCCATCAAATGATTAAAACAATGAAAACTGTTGAGGGCAATAGGTGCATATTCCATACCTTGTGCTTGTCCTTTCTTGCCTGAAGATGAGGCTTCAGGGGCTGAGGGCAATAGGTGTACCTATGTTTCTACATCTTGCAGTTGCTGCAGGTGATAGTTGCCATCCTTGATGTATCCTTCCTTGTTGGGACCTCAAATTGCCCCTTCCTCCTAGTTGTTTGCTTCCTGCCCTTCTTCTCTTTGAACACTGGTGGATCTATGTCAGCAGTTGGTGTCTTAGGCCAACAGTCAGGCCCTGGTACAGGATAGATGATGTGCTTGTATGTTTCCTTATACAATGGTTTTTTGAAGAACTCATGCACATAGTCTTCTGGCTGTCCCTTCACTCTTGTAATGGCAGAAACTGCATGGTTACATGGCCAACCACATAGGTCCCACTTCTTGCAGTCACATGTCCACTTATCAAGGTTCACACAGTAGGTAGACTCCCCACTAGTGACTTGCCAAATACCAGGACCTGCCATGTAAGTAGTGCAATGCCTAGAGTACTTCTTTGACTCCTCCAACTTCTCCATATAAGTGGGTGTTATCTCCCACTTACTCTTCTATGTCTTCTCTCTAACTGCTTGGTACTTAACCATCAACTTAGTTCTGAATCCATCTACACAGCTCCTTATTGGCTTGTTCCTCACATCTAGTATCATCTTGTTAAATACCTCACTAAGATTGTTGACTACTAGGTCTGTCTTGCATGTGTGATCCATAGCATGCCTTGCCCAAGTCTCTTTAGGGATATTAGAAAGCCACTTCCAAGCATCTTCATCCTCCTTTTTCAGTTCATCATTGCAACCTCAAAACCATTCTTTGTGTAAGAATATGCAGCATTGTCCATATGCTTCTTCAACTCCTCACTCCTGTAGCCTGCTGACTGGAAATTTGCATAGATATGTCTAAGACAATATTTTTGAGGTGAGTGTGGGAACACAGCTTGAATTGCATTCAACAACCCCTGTTTAAGTAGTAATAGAGATTATTATTCATGTAACTTGCTCCTGGATTGCATAATACAAATTATTATTTGTACAACTTGCTAATTCATGTAACTTGTTTAAGTAGTAATAGACAGAAAAATATACCTTCTGTCTATCAGAGATGATTGTGTATGTGCCCCACTTGTTCCCTTCTCCAATGCAAGCTCTTAACTGGCTAAGAAACCAAGTCCAACTATTCTTGTCCTCCTTATCAACAATACCAATTGCAATAGGGAATATGTTGTTATTTCCATCCCTCCCAGTGGCAGCAAGTATCTGTTGCCCAGTAGAAAGCTTGATAAAGCAGCCATCTAAACCTGTATTAAAGCAGTGAAATGAGTACATTATTAAGTACAAGATATTAGCAGTGAACTGGAGTAATGTAGAATGCATATAATACCTATAAATGGCCTACACCCATTCAAGAAACCTTCTTTTGAAGCATTCAGACAGTAGAACATGTAGTGGAACCTAGGATTTGGACTAGGATGGAGCTCAAGCTCTGTGGTAGTCACAATGCATCTGCTCCCAGGGTTGGTATCAAGCACAGCTTGAAGATAATCTCTAAACCTTGTATATTGTCCCTTCATGTCCCCTTCCACCACTTCAATGGCCAATGACCTTGCCCTGTAGGCCTTTGTCTTTGGTACTTCAAGCCCATACTTAGTCTTTGTTCTTTTTCAAATTGCATCAACACTAGCCCTTGGATTATCTCTCAGTTGTTGCTCACAAGTTCTGGCCATCCAGTCAACTGTCACTTTGGTTTTTTCTCCATGTGCATCACAAGTGTGTAACAACTTGATCTTCTTGATGCAGAATGTTTTCTCATGAGCAATTGTTGATGCAGTCATGAAAAAAGGACACCCATTGTCCCTTTCTGTGCAATGCACAATGATCCTATCCTTGCAGTTCCTATGGTACACAAAATTTCTAAGGATTCTGATATGAAAATTCCTAAGTGCTCTTCTAAACTGATACACATCAGTGAAGCACATACTCATGCAAAGTTGGTCATGAGCATCTGGATTGCTCTCATCATACCAGATCCTAGTCCTGGCCCTCTTGGCTTGACTCTTCCTTCCACAAGGCAGTGGCAGACCTGACTCATCATCTGATTCACTGATGCCATAGTCCCCAGGGAAACAAGCTGAATCATCTGATGGAATGAAATCAGGAATAACCTCAATGTCATCTTCATGGTGTGATCTTGTAGTGGGGCCTGCTTTGCCTACTTTCTTAAATGTTTGAGGAAGTGGTGTCTCAGGTTCTGTGTCTGAGTCCTCTGCCTCTGGACACATCTCTTCCACTTCTCTCCTTCAAAGTGATGCATAGGATCCTCTCTTTGTTTCCTTTTCTGCTTCAACTTCTCAATGATTTCATCTTCCTCCTCATTACCTATGTCATGCTCTTCCTCTTTCTCCTCACACCAGTTCAAATCAACAAACACTTCATCATCAGAGGGGCTAACATCTTCATGTAATTTCTCTTTTCCCTTTGCTTTTCTCAAAGTCATGCTCTGTTGTGTATTAATGTAAGCAGCATCTTCACCTGGCTCTACAACAGCAATAGGAACAACATACAACTCCTCAACTGTGTCTTCAACAGAAATAGGGAACAATACTCCTGCCTCATCTATAGAAATAACTAGACCATGATGGCGCGCGTTGCCGCACCCGTCTATTACCCATATAATAAGGGTTGGAAAAGTACACATTCATAATGACTAAACAATTTTGTTCTCTATAAATATGTAATGGTAAAAATATGAAAATAAAATACAAACTGAGGTCATTTTTCTCTTTGAAGCACAATAAGGAACTAAACTTTCTGGATTAATAAAACATTTCTGAATAATTCTTTAACTCAAGTCAGCTAATTGCCGAGGAACACAATTAACACAAATTACTTTAGCCAACTCACGATTAAAGGCTTACATGATATGTAATTTTCAGATCTTTGAATAATATTTTTGCAGTTTTGTATGGTCGTTTAAGGTAACATGTTATCCTGATATTTAAAATATATGATCCAAAGCCACAAATTTAATTCTTCATGTGAATTTCCTTACACCAGCAAACGTTCTACCTCCATGTTGTCGGATTTAATAGAAGACAGTTACATCCCAGCCAGTGTCTATCAGTAAGCCATGTCTTAGGCCATGAGCTTACACAATCTGAGCGTCCCGGACAAAATCCAATTGTTTCACATTTGAAGGAGCTATACAAGAAACTTTTAACACATCTCGCGTGACTGCTCTAGCATAATTGTAGAGACGATTTCATCAAAAGAGGCATCTTGAGCTCAACAAACCCAGGTGAGGGCACGCTCCACCTAATCCTTTCAAGTTTTTGTTGTATGTACAGAACCTTGGGAAAAGTTAGACGCCAAGGCGTTTATGGTCATCACTGTCCAGCTCAGGAATGAACTGAAACTAACATCACACAAGACCACCTATATATGTAATCGTTCGGTTCAATAAATGTTCTCTAATGCAACCCCCGTCAGACGCAATTCAAAAATATTATACATACATGCAGTAGGGATAAATTCCTACTTTTTGAATGACAAAATTTTGGCTGAAACCTCTGTATTTTTATTCTAGTATACATGGCATCAGGCATTTGATTTACCTCCAGAACATGCTGCAAAAATGGTGACTGAAGATGCATACTTACTACCGCCTTATATGATTTTAAGAACATGCTTGGCTTTTTTTATCTTTGCTTTGGCGAGCCAATTATCTTATCTCCTTCAATTTCCTAAAACAATATGGCACACTAATCATGTCCCAATAAGTGGTCCGAGATGAAACATCATGCATATTACGAACGGGCATTACCCTATGAAGAGCACAAAGTGCTTACAGAAAGTGTTGAGCGTCACAATCATTTGAAAACACTAAGTGCTATATGTGCGCGCGCACACATGCGCACAGACTGCATTTTAACATCATCTTGATGACAACATGGAAGTTTAGAGGGAAGGGAGCGCCTATTGCCACAACAATACATGATCAGACCAAAATCTCGGACCAAATCAGTGTTCCTTTTTCAAGTACTCTTCATTCAACAAAAGATTATTTACCAAGCTTTTCAGAGAATATTGGTTCATGGCTAATCTGGGTATGGATCCAATCCATGAGGTACATGACTTTATTGTGGCATGGATACTTCATATATGCCTGTATGTATGTACGTGCTTCAATACTTATTCAAATTCAATATGCAATGCTGGAATTCACCATGCATGCCATATAATGAAAGGGATATGTTCAGTTAGAGATTTGGAAGAATGTCAATTCCTTGTCCAAAAAGATAAACAGAAGAAGTTGCTCCATATGCCATCGTTATACGAAGCTATGCCTACCTCAGATTCCTAGAACAGCCCCCTTGGCAGAATAATCCATCATGATACAAAAATCCTGAAACAGGATAAAGATTAGTGATGGTTCAAAACAATAATGTCCAACTGTAGGCACCCTGTGCAGCAGGATGAGCACACATAGTAAGATGACACCGATAATAACCCGACAGTTAGCCATTGAGCGGCAAGGGACAACCCATCCCATCGGAAACGACCTCGAATCTGTCAACTCGTAGCACCTTCTATTCATTTGGGAGTAAAGAGAACATCATCAATAAGAGAAATTCTAAAATTTGATGGAGGAAGAACTGGGTGAAGATGGAACAAAGAAGATGAGGTATGGAACAGAAAAGATGAGGTACCAACTGTTGGAAATATGCCCTAGAGGCAATAATAAAAGCATTATTATTATATTTCCTTGTTCATGATAATTGTCTTTATTCATGCTATAATTGTGTTATCCGGAAATCGTAATACATGTGTGAATAACAGACACCAACATGTCCCTAGTGAGCCTCTAGTTGACTAGCTCGTTGATCAACAGATAGTCATGGTTTCCTGACTATGGACACTGGATGTCATTGATAACGAGATCACATCATTAGGAGAATGATGTGATGGACAAGACCCAATCCTAAACATAGCACAAGATCGTATAGTTCGTTTGCTAGAGTTTTCCAATGTCAAGTATCTTTTCCTTAGACCATGAGATCGTGTAACTCCCGGATACCGTAGGAGTGCTTTGGGTATGCCAAACGTCACAACGTAACTGGGTGACTATAAAGGTAGACTACGGGTATCTCCGAAAGTGTCTGTTGGGTGACATGGATCAAGACTGGGATTTGTCACTCCGTATGACGGAGAGGTATCACTGGGCCCACTCGGTAATGCATCATCATTATGAGCTCAGAGTGACCAAGTGTCTGGTCACGGGATCATGCATTACGGTACGAGTAAAGTGACTTGCCGGTAACGAGATTGAACGAGGTATTGGGATACCGACGATCGAATCTCGGGCAAGTAACATATCGATAGACAAAGGGAATAGCGTACGGGGTTGATTGAATCCTCGACATCGTGGTTCATCCGATGAGATCATCGTGGAGCATGTGGGATCCAACATGGGTATCCAGATCCCGCTGTTGGTTATTGACCGGAGAGTCATCTCGGTCATGTCTGCTTGTCTCCCGAACCCGTAGGGTCTACACACTTAAGGTTCAGTTACGCTAGGGTTGTAGGGATATGTATATGCAGTAACCCGAATGTTGTTCGGAGTCCCGGATGAGATCCCGGACGTCACGAGGAGTTCCGGAATGGTCCAGAGGTAAAGATTTATATATGGGAAGTCCTGTTTCGGGCATCGCGACAAGTTTCGGGGTTATCGGTATTGTACCGGGACCACCGGAAGGGTCCCGGGGGTCCACCGGGTGGGTCCACCTGTCCCGGGGGGCCACATGGGCTGTAAGGGGGTGCGCCTTGGCCTAATGGGCCAAGGGCATCAGCCCCACATAGGCCCATGCGCCTAGGGTTTAAGGGGGAAAGAGTCCTAGGAGGGTAAGGCACCTCCTAGGTGCCTTGGGGGGAGGGAAACCCCCCTTGGCCGCCGCACCCCCTAGGAGATTGGATCTCCTAGGGCCGGCCACCCCCCCTTGGCACCCCTATATATAGTGGGGGAGAGGAGGGACTTCATACCTGAACGCCTTGGCCTTTGGTTGCCTCCTTCTCCCTCCCCAACACCTCCTCAACCTCCATAGTGCTTAGCGAAGCTCTGCCGGAGTACTGCAGCTCCATCAACACCACGCCGTCGTGCTGCTGCTGGTGCCATCTCCCTCAACCTCTCCTCCCTCCCTTGCTGGATCAAGAAGGAGGAGACGTGGCTGTTCCGTACGTGTGATGAACGCGGAGGTGCCGTCCGTTCGGCGCTGGTCATCGGTGATTTGGATCACGTCGAGTACGACTACATCATCACCGTTCTTTAGAACGCTTCCGCTCGCGATCTACAAAGGTATGTAGATGCATCTAATCACTCGTTGCTAGATGAACTCCTAGATGATCTTGGTGAAACGAGTAGGAAAATTTTTGTTTTCTGCAACGTTCCCCAACAGTGGCATCATGAGCTAGGTCTATGCGTAGTTCTTCTTGCGCGAGTAGAACACAATTTGTTGTGGGCGTAGATTTGTCAACTTTCTTGCCGTTACTAGTCCTTTCTTGCTTCAACGGTATTGTGGGATGAAGCGGCCCGGACCAACCTTACACGTACGCTTACGTGAGACCGGTTCCACCGACTAACATGCACTAGTTGCATAAGGTGGCTGGCGGGTGTCTGTCTCTCCTACTTTAGTTGGAGCGGAATCGATGAACAGGGTCCTTATGAAGGGTAAATAGAAGTTGACAAATCACGTTGTGGCTTTAACGTAGGTAAGAAGACGTTCTTGCTAGAACCCTAATTCAGCCACGTAAAACTTGCAACAACAATTAGAGGACGTCTAACTTGTTTTTGCAGCAAGTGGTTTGTGATATGATATGGCCAAAGTTGTGATGAATGATGAATGATCTATATGTGATGTATGAGATGTTCATGCTATTGTAATAGGATTCACGACTTGCATGTCGATGAGTATGACAACCGGCAGGAGCCATAGGAGTTGTCTTTATTCTTTTATATGACCTGCGTGTCATCGAGAAACGCCATGTAAATTACTTTACTTTATTGCTAAACGCGTTAGCCATAGTAGTAGAAGTAATAGTTGGCGAGCAACTTCATGGAGACACGATGATGGAGATCATGATGATGGAGATCATGGTGTCAAGCCGGTGACAAGATGATCATGGAGCCCCAAGATGGAGATCAAAGGAGCTGTGTGATATTGGCCATATCATGTCACGTTTATTATTTGATTGCATGTGATGTTTATCATGTTTTGCATCTTGTTTACTTAGAACGACGGTAGTAAATAAGATGATCCCTCACAATAATTTCAAGAAGTGTTCCCCCTAACTGTGCACCGTTGCGACAGTTCGCTGTTTCAAAACACCACGTGATGATCGGGTGTTTTATTCAGACGTTCACATACAACGGGTGTAAGACAGATTTACACATGCAAACACTTAGGTTGACTTGACGAGCCTAGCATGTACAGACATGGCCTCGGAACACAGAAGACCGAAAGGTCGAGCATGAGTCGTATAGAAGATACGATCAACATGAAGATGTTCACCGATGTTGACTAGTCCGTCTCACGTGATGATCGGACACGGTCTAGTTTAACTCGGATCATGTAATACTTAGATGACTAGAGGGATGTCTAATCTAAGTGGGAGTTCACTAATAATTTGATTAGTTGAACTTAATTATCATGAACTTAGTCTAAAATCTTTGCAATATGTCTTGTAGATCAAATGGCCAACGTAGTCCTCAACTTCAACGCGTTCCTAGAGAAAACTAAGCTGAAAGACGATGGCAGCAACTATACGGACTGGGTCCGGAACCTGAGGATCATCCTCATAGCTGCCAAGAAAGATTATGTCCTACAAGCACCGCTTGGTGACGCACCCGTTCTCCCTGCAGAACAAGATGTTATGAACGCTTGGCAGGCACGTTTCGATGACTACTCCCTCGTTCAGTGCGGCATGCTTTACAGCCTAGAGCCGGGGCTCCAAAAGCGTTTTGAGAGACATGGAGCATATGAGATGTTCGAAGAGCTGAAAATGGTTTTCCAAGCTCATGCCCGGGTCGAGAGATATGAAGTCTCCGACAAATTCTTCAGCTGTAAGATGGAGGAAAACAGTTCTGTCAGTGAGCACATACTCACTATGTCTGGGTTGCATAACCGCTTGACTCAGCTGGGAGTTAATCTCCCGGATGATGCGGTCATTGACAGAATCCTCCAGTCGCTTCCACCAAGCTACAAGAGCTTTGTGATGAACTTCAATATGCAGGGGATGGAAAAGACCATTCCTGAAGTATTTGCTATGCTGAAATCAGCAGAGGTAGAAGTCAGGAAGGAACATCAAGTGTTGATGGTCAATAAAACCACTAAGTTCAAGAAAGGCAAGGGTAAAAAGAACTTCAAGAAGGACGGCAAGGAGGTTGCCGCGCCCGGCAAGCAAGCTGCCGGGAAGAAGCCAAAGAATGGACCCAAGCCCGAGACTGAGTGCTTTTATTGCAAGGGAAGCGGTCACTGGAAGCGGAACTGCCCTAAGTACTTAGCGGATAAGAAGGCCGGCAAAACAAAAGGTATATGTGATATACATGTAATTGATGTGTACCTTACTAGTGCCCGTAGTAGCTCCTGGGTATTTGATACCGGTGCAGTTGCTCACATTTGTAACTCAAAGCAGGGGCTGCGGAATAAGCGGAAACTGGCAAAGGACGAGGTGACGATGCGCGTCGGGAATGGTTCCAAGGTCAATGTGATCGCCGTCGGCACGCTACCTCTGCATCTCCCTTCGGGATTAGTTTTAAACCTTAATAATTGTTATTTAGTGCCAACTTTGAGCATGAACATTGTATCAGGATCTCGTTTAATTTGAGATGGCTACTCTTTTAAATCTGAGAATAATGGTTGTTCCATTTTTATGAGAGATATGTTTTATGGTCATGCTCCTATGGTGAATGGTTTATTCTTTATGAATCTCGAACGTGATGCTACACATGTTCATAATGTGAGTACCAAAAGAAGTAAGGTTGATAATGATAGTCCCACATACTTGTGGCACTGCCGCCTTGGTCACATAGGTGTCAAATGCATGAAGAAGCTCCATGCTGATGGACTTTTAGAGTCTCTTGATTATGAATCATTTGACACGTGCAAACCATGCCTTATGGGTAAAATGACCAAGACTCCGTTCTCAGGAACAATGGAGCAAGCAACCGACTTATTGGAAATCATACATACTGATGTGTGCGGTCCGATGAGTGTTGAGGCTCGCGGTGGCTATCGTTATGTTCTCACCCTCACTGATGATTTAAGTAGGTATGGGTATATCTACTTAATGAAACACAAGTCTGAAACCTTTGAAAAGTTCAAGGAATTTCAGAGTGAGGTTGAAAATCAACGTGACAGGAAAATCAAGTTTCTACGATCAGATCGTGGAGGAGAATACTTGAGTCACGAGTTTGGGGCACACTTAAGAAAATGTGGAATAGTTTCACAACTCACGCCGCCTGGAACACCTCAGCGTAATGGTGTGTCCGAACGTCGTAATCGCACTCTGTTAGATATGGTGCGATCTATGATGTCTCTTACCGATTTACCGCTTTCTTTTTGGGGCTATGCTTTAGAGACTGCCGCATTCACTTTAAATAGGGCTCCGTCGAAATCCGTTGAGACGACACCGTATGAATTATGGTTTGGGAAGAAACCTAAGCTGTCGTTTCTAAAAGTTTGGGGATGCGATGCTTATGTCAAGAAACTTCAACCTGAAAAGCTCGAACCCAAATCGGAAAAATGCGTCTTCATAGGGTACCCAAAGAAACTATTGGGTACACCTTCTACCTCAGATCCGAAGGCAAGATCTTTGTTGCCAAGAATGGGTCCTTTCTAGAGAAAGAGTTTCTCTCGAAAGAAGTAAGTGGGAGGAAAGTAGAGCTTGATGAAGTATTACCTCTTGAACCGGAAAATGGCGCAACTCAAGAAAATGTTCCTGAGGTGCCAGCACCGACTAGAGAGGGAGTTAATGATAATAATCAAGATACTTCTGATCAAGCCCCTACTGAAATTCGAAGGTCCACAAGGACACGTTCCGCACCAGAGTGGTACGGCAACCCTGTCTTGGAAATCATGTTGTTAGACAACGGTGAACCTTCGAACTATGAAGAAGCGATGGCGGGCCCGGATTCCGACAAATGGCTGGAAGCCATGAAATCCGAGATAGGATCCATGTATGAAAACAAAGTATGGACTTTGACTGACTTGCCCGTTGAGCGGCGAGCCATAGAAAATAAATGGATCTTTAAGAGGAAGACAGACGCGGATGGTAATGTGACCATCTATAAAGCTCGGCTTGTCGCTAAGGGTTATCGACAAGTTCAAGGGGTTGACTACGATGAGACTTTCTCACCGGTAGCGAAGCTGAAGTCCGTCCGAATCATGTTAGCAATTGCCGCATTCTATGATTACGAAATATGGCAAATGGACGTCAAAACGGCATTCCTTAATGGTTTCCTTAAGGAAGAATTGTATATGATGCAGCCGGAAGGTTTTGTCGATCCTAAGAATGCTGACAAAGTGTGCAAGCTCCAACGCTCGATTTATGGGCTGGTGCAAGCATCTCGGAGTTGGAACATTCGCTTTGATGAGATGATCAAAGCGTTTGGGTTTACACAGACTTATGGAGAAGCCTGCGTTTACAAGAAAGTGAGTGGGAGCTCTGTAGCATTTCTCATATTATATGTAGATGACATACTTTTGATGGGAAATGATATAGAACTCTTGGACAGCATCAAGGCCTACTTGAATAAAAGTTTTTCAATGAAGGACCTTGGAGAAGCTGCTTATATATTAGGCATCAAAATCTATAGAGATAGATCGAGACGCCTCATAGGTCTTTCACAAAGCACATACCTTGATAAGATATTGAAGAAGTTCAATATGGATCAATCCAAGAAGGGGTTCTTGCCTGTGTTGCAAGGTATGAAATTGAGCTCAGCTCAATGTCCGACCACGGCAGAAGATATAGAAGAGATGAGTGTCATCCCCTATGCCTCAGCCATAGGTTCTATTATGTATGCCATGCTGTGTACCAGACCTGATGTAAACCTTGCCGTAAGTTTGGTAGGAAGGTACCAAAGTAATCCCGGCAAGGAACACTGGACAGCGGTCAAGAATATCCTGAAGTACCTGAAAAGGACTAAGGAAATGTTTCTCGTTTATGGAGGTGACGAAGAGCTCGTCGTAAAGGGTTACGTCGACGCTAGCTTCGACACAGATCTGGATGACTCTAAGTCACAAACCGGATACGTGTATATTTTGAATGGTGGGGCAGTAAGCTGGTGCAGTTGCAAGCAAAGCGTCGTGGCGGGATCTACATGTGAAGCGGAGTACATGGCAGCCTCGGAGGCAGCACATGAAGCAATATGGGTGAAGGAGTTCATCACCGACCTAGGAGTCATACCCAATGCGTCGGGGCCGATCAAGCTCTTCTGTGACAACACTGGAGCTATTGCACTTGCCAAGGAGCCCAGGTTTCACAAGAAGACAAGGCACATCAAGCGTCGCTTCAACTCCATTCGTGAAAATGTTCAAGATGGAGACATAGAGATTTGTAAAGTACATACGGACCTGAATGTAGCAGATCCGTTGACTAAACCTCTCCCTAGAGCAAAACATGATCAACACCAGAATTCCATGGGTGTTCGATTCATCACAATGTAACTAGATTATTGACTCTAGTGCAAGTGGGAGACTGTTGGAAATATGCCCTAGAGGCAATAATAAAAGCATTATTATTATATTTCCTTGTTCATGATAATTGTCTTTATTCATGCTATAATTGTGTTATCCGGAAATCGTAATACATGTGTGAATAACAGACACCAACATGTCCCTAGTGAGCCTCTAGTTGACTAGCTCGTTGATCAACAGATAGTCATGGTTTCCTGACTATGGACACTGGATGTCATTGATAACGAGATCACATCATTGGGAGAATGATGTGATGGACAAGACCCAATCCTAAACATAGCACAAGATCGTATAGTTCGTTTGCTAGAGTTTTCCAATGTCAAGTATCTTTTCCTTAGACCATGAGATCGTGTAACTCCCGGATACCGTAGGAGTGCTTTGGGTATGCCAAACGTCACAACGTAACTGGGTGACTATAAAGGTAGACTACGGGTATCTCCGAAAGTGTCTGTTGGGTGACATGGATCAAGACTGGGATTTGTCACTCCGTATGACGGAGAGGTATCACTGGGCCCACTCGGTAATGCATCATCATAATGAGCTCAGAGTGACCAAGTGTCTGGTCACGGGATCATGCATTACGGTACGAGTAAAGTGACTTGCCGGTAACGAGATTGAACGAGGTATTGGGATACCGACGATCGAATCTCGGGCAAGTAACATATCGATAGACAAAGGGAATAGCGTACGGGGTTGATTGAATCCTCGACATCGTGGTTCATCCGATGAGATCATCGTGGAGCATGTGGGAGCCAACATGGGTATCCAGATCCCGCTGTTGGTTATTGACCGGAGAGTCGTCTCGGTCATGTCTGATTGTCTCCCGAACCCGTAGGGTCTACACACTTAAGGTTCAGTTACGCTAGGGTTGTAGGGATATGTATATGCAGTAACCCGAATGTTGTTCGGAGTCCCGGATGAGATCCCGTACGTCACGAGGAGTTCCGGAATGGTCCGGAGGTAAAGATTTATATATGGGAAGTCCTGTTTCGGGCATCGGGACAAGTTTTGGGGTTATCGGTATTGTACCGGGACCACCGGAAGGGTCCCGGGGGTCCACCGGGTGGGTCCACCTGTCCCGGGGGGCCACATGGGCTGTAAGGGGGTGCGCCTTGGCCTAATGGGCCAAGGGCATCAGCCCCACATAGGCCCATGCGCCTAGGGTTTAAGGGGGAAAGAGTCCTAGGAGGGTAAGGCACCTCCTAGGTGCCTTGGGGGGGAGGGAAACCCCCCTTGGCCGCCGCACCCCCTAGGAGATTGGATCTCCTAGGGCCGGCCACCCCCCCTTGGCACCCCTATATATAGTGGGGGAGAGGAGGGACTTCATACCTGAACGCCTTGGCCTTTGGTTGCCTCCTTCTCCCTCCCCAACACCTCCTCAACCTCCATAGTGCTTAGCGAAGCTCTGCCGGAGTACTGCAGCTCCATCAACACCACGCCGTCGTGCTGCTGCTGGTGCCATCTCCCTCAACCTCTCCTCCCTCCCTTGCTGGATCAAGAAGGAGGAGACGTGGCTGTTCCGTACGTGTGTTGAACGCGGAGGTGCCGTCCGTTCGGCGCTGGTCATCGGTGATTTGGATCACGTCGACTACGACTACATCATCACCGTTCTTTAGAACGCTTCCGCTCGCGATCTTCAAAGGTATGTAGATGCATCTAATCACTCGTTGCTAGATGAACTCCTAGATGATCTTGGTGAAACGAGTAGGAAAATTTTTGTTTTCTGCAACATTCCCCAACACCAACCTGCCGAAGTAAGGAGGAGGTGGGAGGAACAACAGGATTATCGAGACTATATGGATGCCAGTGGAGTAACTGACCTGGGCACATCGATTGCCATTAAATTAGTAGAAACGGACGCCGGTAAGTGGGTAAATCAATTGCCATTCAGGTCCGTATCAATGAGGATTTCTATCGCTGATGACTGAATCGCCAGGCAACTGTTCGCTGTCCCATCACTGCCCCACGGCGTCACGAGGAGATCCTCTCGCTCCCATCGCAAGAACCTAACATGGCCTCTCCCGCCCGGCAAGGCGTAGGTCGCTCGCCTCGTATAGATCTGTTCGCCCGCTCGCGAGATCGACGACTGCGAACAACCTTTTTCCCCTTGCAAAGAGCCGCTGCTGAACACACGGGACGGGAGGCTGTGTTCTAATTTTTTTAGTAACCCGTGTTCTGATATAAGTATTTTCTTATTGTTTCGTCGACCGCCTAGTCGGCCCGCGCAGAAAAGTTTGCCAACATGCGAGCGACGTGCGGCTGCGAAATATTATATGCGCAATTTTTTGGTTGGTCGTTTTCACATCGAAGGCCCAGCAGGCCCAAGTAATGGCAGACCGTTCATTTTGTTACCGGACCAGCGGCCCATGCCATTAGTGATCTGTGGTTACTAACGAACACTCACAAATTGATCCAACGGCCAAAAATTCCTAAACTCATACATCTGATGGCCAGAAGCCTTGATGGCTTGAGAGGGCTGAGAGAGTGCTCGGTTTTAATGTATCTAAATGTTGGAATCCCCCACATTATTTATAGGTATTTGCTCCTCCATAATATTTGCCCTGTTAAACTCTCCTGGATTAGGCTCATTAGCCTTAATTACAGTTATGTTGAGCACCTTCTGCTCAGCATAATGGTCTAGCATCTCCTCCACACTATCTTCACTGTCAATAATCTGCATCCCTGCTGCCCCCTTTCCCTCTTCTTTCATATAGAACATGTAGTCAGCTTCAGTATATCCCTCTTCAGTCTCTAGCAGTGCTAACATGTTGATATAAGTGATTTCTGACAGGGAAATGGTCCTTTCCAAGTTGTCTTTCCTTGAAAATGGTACCTTATTTCCCATATCTCATCATCCAAACTACACAAAATGTAGGAGAATTAGTGCTTGATTGATTGATTCAGTTCCACATAATTTACAGGACAACAATTAAGTGTAATTAACAAGGAGTAAACAAAGCATTCATGCATAAATCCATAAACCCAGAGCTATAATTCCTACTGTAACATGTTATACAGAGAATATATTAACTATATCAACCCTAAAATGAAACGGCCTTAAAATAATCTTCAGTAATCCAGTAAACAAAGCCCTAAAATGAAACGGCCCTAAAATCTAACAACCCTTTAACAAACACAAAGATGCACTGTTTGTAGCCCTAAAATCTCAATCCAGTGAATGCAGTTACATGGAAGAGAGGGGTGGAGGGGGGTGGACGAGGAAGAAATCTTACCACACGCCGCCGAACCCTGAAGCCCACTGATGGCCTTCTCCAACGCCGGAAGCCCTGATCTTGCGTGCTAGGGCCGCCGCCGCACGACGCTCAAGGTCCCACTCCGGCGGCGAAGGGGGCGAAGGGGATCGCTCCGGTGAAGGAGCTCGCTGCGTCGGCAAACTACTGCTGCCGAGCCAGTTGTCTACCTTCGAGAACCCATCACCATCGCCTCCAGTCCCTCCGCCTCCTGCTGACTCGTCGCCGCCGCCGCTAGGTTTAGCCGCCGCCGTCATCGCAGGAGAGAGAGAGAGAGACGGGGGAGAAAGAGGGGAGAATGGGCCAAGCAGACTGAGACGGGAATGCTTTGACCACGCGCGTGCCCTAACGGCCGTCAAACCGTGCGCCGTCTGGTTTCTGCGACGTGGCACCTGACGGGTGGGCCAGCCCTGTCAGAAATCGGGTTAACTGCGGCAAAGCGGTCATTTGTTTTTATTGCGAAAATTTACAAAAAAAGTGGTGGATTTTTGGGACGCGCAACAAATGTGGTGGCAATCTGGTGCTTAAACTTCAAATGTGGTGGTTTTTTGCAATTCACTTCCTATGGGATGGCCTAGAACAGATTTAATTATGTTGGCCGCGCAAGAGGGGTGGAACGTTCAATGAACACGGCGTCCTGAGTTAGTCAGCACGTGTTGACGTAGCTGTAGGCTCGTAGCTCAAGGGTTTATATATGCAGCGGCACGAGCGCACCCATCCATCGGCACACCATCTTCCTCCCACGCTTGCAATCTTGCACCAAAGATAACAGAGATAGAGCTCACTGCCCGTGGCTAGGAAAATGGCGACGTCGACCGAGAAGGTGAAGTTCGACACCGGAGCGGCGGCGGCGCCCAAACAAGAGCCGTCGTGGGAGTACCACCTGCGGAAGTACCTGATGCTGCTGGCCACGCTGGTGGCCACGGCGACGTACGCGGCGGGGCTCAGCCCGCCCGGGGGAGTCTGGCAGGAGTCCGGCCTCGACGGAGAAGGACGCTCCCACGAGGCCGGCGACCCGGTCCTCTACCACTCTCCGCGGTACCTCGCCTTCTTCTACTTCAACGCGACCGCCTTCGCGGCGTCGCTCGTCGTCAACCTCCTCCTCCTCGTGCTCAACGAGAGGCGGACGGCGTGGCTCGCCGTGCTCCGGTTCGTCATGGTGCTGGACCTGCTCGGCCTCATGGGGGCCTTCGCCACCGGGAGCTGCGAGGACCTGCCGACCACCGTGTACGTCTCCACGCTGGTCGTCGCCCTCGCCGCCTACGTCGGCATCCACATCCTCCTGGCCACCTACGCGCCACCGGAGGCCGGCGAGACCTCCCCCTCGCAAGTGGTGGTGCGCGAGAAGGAGAGCCCGGATGACGCGCTCAAGCTCAAAGAGCAGCGCAAGGTGCTGCTGCTGCTCGCGACGTTCGCGACCGGCATCTCGTACGCTGCCGGACTGAACCCGCCCGGTGGCTTCCTTGGCGAAGCCGAGGGCAGACACGAAGCTGGCGACCCGATGCTGAAGGTCCACCAGTCGGCTCGTCTGATGGCCTTCTTCTACTGCAACACCACGGCGTTCGTCGCGTCGCTGCTCATCATCGTGCTGCTCCTGGGACGACGGCTGCAGAGGTACTACGCGGATCTGCAGATGTACGGGTTCATCCTCGTCGTGCTGCTCGGCCTCCTGGGCGCCTACGCCGCCGGGAGCTCGAGGAAGGCCGACACGACGGCCTACGTCGTCGTGCTCGTCGCCGCGGTCCTCGTGTACATCCTCCTCGTGATGGTGGTCATGGTGCTCGTCCCGGATCCTCTCAAGAGCAGCGGCTCCTGGCTAAGACTCAAGAGCATCTCCGCGCGCGCGTCACACTGGCTGCAACAACGCGGGTGCCACCAGAACCAGACCGATAGTCAAAGCTCATCGCCGGCGCGTGAGTTGCTGGCAACATCAGGCGGCGGGTGGCAAGGGAGCCTCGCCAACGAGGTGGACACAGGCAACAAGAACGAAGGCATCGAGAAGGCCAAATCTCTGATCCTGCTGCTCGCCACTCTCGCCGCCACCATCACTTACCAAGCGGGCATGGACCCGCCCGGCGGCGTGTGGTCGGACGGCGACCCGGAGGCTGTGCCACCAGGCTACAAGGCCGGCGACCCGATCCTCCTGTTCAGGCACGCTGCTCGGTACAAGGCGTTCTTCTACTGCAACTCTACCGCGTTCGTCGCGTCCTTGGTCGTCATCCTCATGGTCCAGAACAAGAGCCTGATGAGCGGGCACGCGCTCGAGGTGGCCATGATACTGGACCTGTTTGGCCTCATCGGCGCCTACGCCGCCGGGAGCTGCCGCGACGTGAGCACCTCCATCTACGTGGTCGCCTTGGCGGGCGCCGTCCTGGTGTACGTGGTGATCCATGTCGTCTTCTTCACCCTCGACAACGAGGACCTGAGCGACGAGGAGAAGAGAAGGATCGACAAGCGGCGCAAGCGGCTGCTGCTCCTGGCCATCCTGGTGGCCACCATCACCTACCAGGCCGGGCTCACCCCGCCGGGAGGCTTCTGGACCAAAGATGGCCCCAAATACAGTGCGGGTTCCCCAGTCCTCGAAGACCACGACGAATACCGGAGAAGGTACCTGGCGTTCTTCTACTGCAACTCGACGAGCTTCATGGCGTCCATCGCACTCATCGTCATGCTCGTGAACCCGAACCTGTACCGGCCGGGCATACGGTGCTACGCGCTCTACGTGTGCATGGTGGTCGCCCTGTTCGGCCTGATGGGCGCCTACGCCGCCGGGTGCGCCCGGCAGCTGCGCACGTCCATCTATGTCTTCGTGCTCGTCGGCGCGGTCGTCGCCTTCATAGTCGTGCAGCTGCTTGTGTTCTTCAAGTTCTTCGAAAGCTGCGCCACCCTCGACGGAGAAAACGGCTCCTCCTCTGGGTCAAGCGCCGCCGCAGGCAGCAGCAGTAAGGCAAACACGCCGTCTTCCTCCAGGCCACGACGAAGTAGCTCACCCAAGCCCAGGCCCAGCACGGAGGCGACTTCCAGCCGGCGGAAGTACCTGATGCTGCTGGCGATCCTGGCGGCAAGCGTCACCTACCAGGCCGGCCTGAAGCCGCCGGGCGGCGTGTCGGAGCGATGGGCCACCGCGGGGAACCCGTTGCTGCGCGGGAGCGACCTCGCCCGGTTCCGGGCCTTCTTCTACTGCAACTCCACCTCCTTCGTGGCGTCGGTGGTGGTTATCGTGCTGCTGCTGCAGGAGTCCCTGCAGGACCACGCCCTGCTGCTCTACGCCATGAACACGGCGATCGTGCTGGACCTGCTGGGCCTCCTGGGCGCCTACGCCGCCGGGAGCAGCCGGGAGTGGGACACGTCCGGGTACGTCATCGCGCTGACCGCCGCCGTGCTCGCCTACGTCGGCATCCACCTCGTGCTCTGGATGCTGGGCGGCCGGAGAGGCCGAGGGAGAGTGGCCAGTATCCCGCAGCAACTGCTGCCCGCTGAGCCAAAAGAAACAAGGAGATGTTCGTCCTCCCCGTGCTGAAGCTCACAGCGCCGTTTTTGGTTAGCTGTTGAATTGCTGATTGGCATCCCGCCATGCATGTCCTTCAAATGGTTATTTCGGGAAGAACAGATGCACGGATACTATGAATCTGTAGATGACACGTTCAGTTAACTGAAACGAAGAAGATAACACGTTCAGTTAACTGAAACGAAGAAATGATGCAAGAACGACATGAAGGGGTACGCGCGCAGCTTGTATCCTCGCGACCTTGCCTAACCGAATTGCTATTTCACATTTAGATGTGAAATACTTACCGCACATCTAACTTCAGAACCATTGGATCTTGTGTGTCTTTAATATTCGTTTTGCTAATGGGTCTGTCTAGATCTCAGTCGACTTAGACTTTGCGAAGTCTAAGTCGACTAACCTAATATATAATTTGATCGCACGATTTAACTTCGCTCGCATGGCTGGAGTCAGTTTCCCTGTTCGTTATGTGTTGGCCTCCGTTGGCCTTTGTTGGCTCACCACGTGGGCTGCTGTTGGGCTGTGTTGACATTGTCCATTTGTTGTGCTGTGCTTTTTTGTTTTTTTATTTGTGCTTTTTACTGGAATTGCTAGAACATTGTCCCGTTGGTGTATTGCTACACAGCACAATGTAGCTCTTATATTTTACGCTAGCATCGCTAATGCTCTGTTCCTTCTTTTTATGTCATCTTCTTTTTTTTATCTTTTTTACAAAAGGTATTTTGTATTTTTAAATGATAAAGAAATATTTAATGCAACAAAGAAAAAAATAAAAACAAACAAAATATAAAGAAGAAGACAATTTAATTGTCTGTGACCAACGAATAACTATATGTGGCCGACTAGTGTGCAAATGGGTGTCAATATTACTTTGGAAGGGGAAACAGTAATTTGCATGCGAATAACATGTAATTGTGTGCGATATGTAATTGTGTTCGATCGAGGACATGCAATTGCATGCGGCTGACATGTGTGCAACTGCGTAGCCAGACAAGCAACTCATGCGGCCGACTTGTGCGCCACCTGATGCAAAATAATAAAAAAAGAAAAATAATTAAGTTTGCTGGCAAATATTTAAAATATGAATTTGAATCTCCCCTCATCCCTCACAAAACAATCAAGAGTTGCAATCTCTTTGAAGACATACAATTATAGCCGGGCGACGCTTGCACTTGCGTGCATAGTAGCAACTGCAATTGCCTTCCTTCACCTGGACAGAACAGTACTGAGTTGGAGTTGCAATCAGAAGATGCACATGCAATTGCGTAACTATTGGAAGACATGCAATTTGCAGTCGGGGCGAAGCTTGCAGTTGCGTGCCTACTAGCAAACTCCCTTCACAACAGCATTAAAAATGTGTCCGAGGATCTGGACAAGTGACTCTTCTCTCCTTTAACATGCTCATTTTTTTTAGAAAATGAGCTCCGCTGTCAGAATCAGATACAAATTTATTTTTTCTTCATCCTTGGAAAAACAAAAAAAATGCAAAAATAAAAAAAGGGAAAGATGTGTATGATTTCAAAAAATAAGAAAGACACAAACTGGTTGTGAGATCAGGTGGTTGATTTGTGTTTGCGGGCATGGCAAAAAACGGGGGTGTTATGGTGCTCATGTGACACATAGCGAGGGTAGGGGATTCATGGGGGAGTTGCCCCCCCCCCCCCCGACCAAGCAAAAAAGTCTAATTGCGAAAAATGTTTGTAAAAAGACATGTAGTTATAGTCCAGGGGACAACGCTTGTAATTGCATGACTAGTTGCCCCCTTCTCTCTTTTTGCCACCCCTCTGATAAAACCAATGCGCCTAGTTGCAACTAAGTTAGAAGACACTAAGTTACGACCATGCTACAAGACATGCGGTTGCATGAGTATAGTTGGACATGCAGCTGGACACCTCTCTCTCGCTGCCACCCTCTCCGACAAAACAAGGGGTCCCCTAGTTGCGACCAAGTTAGAAGACATGCAGTTGCTTGCCCGTTGTGGGACATGCAACTGCCCCCATCTCTCATGACGGCGTCTCCTCCGACAAAACAAGGGTCCGCCCCAGTTGCGACCATGGTTACAGACATGCAGTTGTGTGTCTAGTGTGGGACATGCAACTGGTGCCTCTCCCCGTACAACAAAAAATGGAAGTTAAGTTGCAACCAAGTTATAAGACATGCAGTTGCGACCAAGTTAGAAGAATGCAGTTGCGTGCCCGTTGTGGGACATGCAACTGGTGCCCCTCCCCGTACAACAAAAATGGAAGTCGGCTTGCAACTAAGTTATAAGACATGCAGTTGCCACCAAGTTAGAAAGACATGCGGTTGCGTACCTAGTGTGGGGCATGCAACTAGGCCCATCTCTCACGACTCCGCCCCCTCCATCAAAACAAAGGTCCTCCCAGTTACGACCAAGTTAGAAGACATGGAGTTGTTTGCCCATTGTGGGACATACCAACTGGCGCCTCTCCCCGCACAATAAAAATGGAAGTCGAGTTGCAACCAAGTTATAAGACATGCAGTTGCGTGCCTAGTGTCGGACATGCGACTGGTGCCTCTCCCCATTACAACAAAAAATGGAAGTTGAGTTGCAACCAAGTTATAAGACATGCAGTTGCGACCATGCTCAAAGACATATAGTTGCATGCCCGTTGTGGGACATGCAACTAGCGTCCCTCCCCGTACAACAAAAATGAAAGTCGAGTTGCAACCAAGTTATAAGACATGCAGTTGCGACCAAGTTAGAAGACAAGCAGTTGCATGCCTAGTGTGGGGCATGCAACTGGGCCCCATCTCTCTCGACGCCGCCCCCTCCATCAAAACAAAGGTCCTCCCAATTGCGACCAAGTTGGAAGACATGGAGTTGTTTGCCCATTATGGGACATGCCAACTGGTGCCTCTCTCCGCACAATAAAAATGGAAGTCGAGTTGCAACCAAGTTATAAGACATGCAGTTGCGACCATGGTCGAAGACATGCCGTTGCGTGCCTACTGTGGGACATGCGACTGGTGCCTCTCCCCGTACAACAAAAAATGGAAGTTGAGGTGCAACCAAGTTATAATACATGCAGTTGCGACCATGCTCAAAGACATACAGTTGTGTGCCCGTTGTGGGACATGCAACTAGCGCCCCTCCCCATACAACAAAAATGTTTGAGTTGCAACCAAGTTATAAGACATGCAGTTGCGATCAAGTTAGAAGACATGCAGCTGCGTGCCTAGTGTGGGGCATGCAACTGGGCCCCATCTCTCTCGACGCCCCCGCTCCCCTCCGACAAAACAAAGGTCATTCCAGTTGTGACCAAGTTAGAAAACATGGAGTTGCATTCCCATTGTGTGACATGCAACTGGCGCCTCTCCCCGCACGACAAAAATGGAAGTCGAGTTGCAACTAAGTTATAAGACATGAAGTTGCGACCATGGCTGAAGACATGCAGTTGCATGCCTAGTGTGGGGCATGCAACTGGGGCCCATCTCTCTCGATGCCGCCCCTCCGACAAAACAAAGGTCCTCCCAGTTGCGAGCAAGACAAGCAACCCACCCCCTCTCCTGCCGCCCACTCACAAATCAAAAATGTCGGTTGCGGTTGGGTGTGTGGGGATGCAATTGCAGTCTGGTGTGTAGGCATGCAGTTCCAGCCGAGGGCGACACATGCAATTGCAGGACTGTTGTCGGACATGCAATTGCCCCCTCCCGGACAAAAACACAAGGCCAGTCGTAGTCGGGAGGGGGACATGCAATTTAAGTCGAGGGCGACGCTTGTAGTTGCAAGCCTAGTATCGCACATGCAACTCCCCCTTCCTCTCCTACCGCACACTTACAAAATAAATGTTAGTTGCAGTTGGTTGTGTGGGCATGCAATTGCATTCAGGGGTTAATTACACTTGCAGTTGGATACCTAGTGAAGACATGGAACCGCCCTTCTCTTGACAAAAGACTAATAAATTACAGTCAATGGTGACACTTACAATTCTTCCTAATAGAAGGCATACAAGAAAACACAAAAATAAAACCATAAAAAGCCTGGCCATCACATATCCCTACCCACGCATAAAATAAAGAAGAAGGAAAGAGTGGGCCAGACACACCCTAAAACAACTCATCACCAAAAAAACTGGAAGCAAACTGATTAGACATGAGAGAGAAAACAAAACAAACAAAAAACTAAGATATAAATAAAAGAGCGGGCGACACTTGCAGTTGAGGTCCGATTGTTGGCGAATCGACTAAGACTTGACTAATTCTTGGTTGACTGAGAATTGCAAATCCACATAAAATAGATACTTTTTGAATTAGATATTTCCATCTAGACTTCTTTTAGACATACAACTGCAGTTGGCGACAATTATAGTTGTGTGCAGTTGGAGTCGGGGACGACACATACAGTAGCGTGTCTAGTAGTAGAATGCAACTGGCCCCTCCCCAGATAAGATACCACCAAATTTTGTCGCATTGAAGACATGTAGTTGCAGTCCCCAACCCCTCTGGCGGAAAACACCGCTGAGTTTAAGACATGCAGCTGTCGGGGCAATAGTTGCATTTGAGTGCCTATTGATAGACAAGGAACTGCCTCCTGCCCCCATGAAAAAGAACACTCCATCACCGGTTGCATGTGGGTGTAGATGTGAGTGGGTGGACGGACATGCAACATATTGTCATTTTTTCATTCGAGGTTAAAATATAAAACTTAAAAGAAAACATAGGTGTGCATTATATTGCATGTGGATGGACATGTAACTGGTAGATTGATTAAAGAAACGACAAAATTAAATGTAAAAAGTTGAGAGTTCATTAAAAGACAAAAACCACAATAATAGTTTAAGAATGAAGAGAACTCGGGCATGTGTGCCTGAGGTAAAAATAAAGGACACATTGTCGTTGAAAGTTAAAGTGAAAAGAAAAATAAAAAATCACACAAAAAGACCGAGCAGAAACAAACAAACGCAAAAAGGCACAAACATGTAGCTCTTAAGCAAGTGCAGCAAACAAACCACACGCCCATCCAGCCATGCGTTACTTTGCCTCATTTTATACAAAAAATATTTTGGGCAATCGTGTCGCTCGAAATGTGAAACTGGCACACTAAAACATTAAAGAGAATACATAAAAAGGGGTACAAAACGAAAATAATGACTTATTGGAAATTTTCTTCATGCACGTTTCACATTGAAAAAGATAGTGCAACTAGACAATAAAAAGAAGAAAAGAAGAAGTGAAAAGCAAAAACAAGAATACAGAAGCAATGATAGATGATATATTTTAGTAGATACATAAAATTATGAAGAAGAAAAAAATAAAAAGTAGAAGTGGAATAAACACATAAATTAGGCAACAACAAAAAAGCAGAAATTTTCAAGTAAAAAAGGACGGCCACTTGCACACAAGGAAAAACAACGTGCTACAAAGAGAGTACGCAGAGAGGAATGTATGTGACAGGACCCCTTCTATCTCTCTCTTCAATTGTAATAGTTTATAAAAGAAAAGAAAAAGGACAAAAAGCAAACAACAAAAAATGGGAAGAACGCCTGCCCAGCCCACTGGCAAACCCCTGGCCCCGCCACAACAAAAGGAGCCCGGACCAAACAACGAAACAGGAAAGAAAAATAGGCCAGACGGACGCTTTAGCAGGCCGAATTGAGACAAAGAAGCTGAGCTGCCGGAATCTTGAAGGAACGACAATCCAACGGTTGAGGCGTTGACTGAGACAGTCGACTGATTTTTAGCAGCTCCGTTTGCTAATTCTTACCTCAATAATACTACACCAATGGAAGCAACGTACGAAGAGTTGTTAAGTAACCTGCCTAAGAGCATCTCCAACAGGCGCCCAACGCGCCGCGCTGTAAAAACGGATTTGGCGCGCGTCCATCGCCTGGTTTGACGCGGCGCGCAGCGTTTGCTCCCGTAGCCGCGCTGAAAAGTCGCGCGCGCGCAGCTCCAGCAGGCGCGGTAAAATGCAGCGCCCGTGCTCATTCTATAATATTTTTTAAATTAAAATTGCATAGATAAAAAAAGTGATACATTGATATTTTACATCGGTGCAACTACTACGGCATAGATGATAGATAGTTCAACATACATAGATAGATAGATAGAAATTACTACGTCATACATAGATAGAAAACTACTCTAAGTCGCTACCATCACCATCGTCATCCTCGTTGGCGTCGTCCGAGGTTGAGAGCCATACGTCGTCCCAACGTTCATCGTCCGAGGTGAAGAACGACCTCCCACCTGCGGAGACGATGTCGCACTGCTCGTTCGCCACTGCCTTCCGCTGACGCCGGTTCGCCCGCTCCGAGCGGCGCCTTGCCGTTAGGGATGGCAATGGGTCGGGTTTGGGGCGGGTGGAGCTAGTCCAAATTCAACCCATGACCCATCTTCCTACCCTCAGCCCATCCACCAAATTATCCATGGGCACAACTTGTGCCCATGCCCAAACCTGCTGGATACCCACATACCCATGGAGCTCTATGGGCATAAAAAAGTCAGCATGAAGCCTTCCCAAAGATCAAATTAACTTATCATCATTCACTCACAAATGACAACATAAGCTACATGCATAAGCAGGCAACAAGTAATACGATGATTTCTTAAGTGTGACATACCAGAGGTTGATTCTGTAGCATATAGCTCATGGCACAAGTTGCATATTTCCTGCCATTTTCCATTGATTCGCTGTTTCTACTATCACTGGCATATGGCCCCACATGTCATACGGGTATCCATTGGATATCCATGGAGCACAAAGGATAACCATGCCCAACCCGTCTGTTCGTGGGTATCCATATCCACGAACACATGGGCAGAAATGTGCTCCATACCCTGGCCCAATCGGGTCGGGTATCCATGGGTATCCAGATCCATGGATAAAATTGCCATCCCTACTTGCCGTCCTCTCCGCCCAGTAGGCACGCTCGGCGTCGACGTCCTCTGGGTGGCGACGGCGCCACTCCGCCATGGCTCGCTCGTCCTCCTCAGCGACAAGGAGACGGCGCTGCCGCCGAGCGTGGTCGGCACGGTCCATGTCCGTGATGAGACGCGGCGGAGGGGCGAGGCGCTGCGCCTCCTCGCGCGTGAAGACGTCCCGAAAATTCATCTGGGACCGGGGCCTCTCCAAGTGCCATGCCGCAGCGTCGTACGCGCGGGCCGCCTCGCGCGCGCTCCGGAACGTCCCGAGGCCGAGCCGGACGTCGCCGGCCCGTATCTCGACAGAGTACCAGCCGTTGGGGCGCTCGCGGACGCCCGAAAGCCCGAAGCACTCTGGCGACGCGGCGGCATGGTGGCGCGATGGTGGCGCAGAAAGCGGCGACGCCGCGAAACGGTGGAGTGCGAAGCGGCGAGATTGCGAGGAGAAGGGCGCGTGGCTGTTCTGTGCGCGTGGCGAAGCGCGGGACTTTATAGGCGCGCGCGAAGCGGCGCGCCAAATCTAGCGCGCCGCGTGCCGCTTTCTACCGCACGCGGGCAAACGCTTCCCGCGCGCGGTAACTTCCCGCCACCGCTGGAGCGCGCGGAACCAACCGGCGCGCGCGAAAAACTGATTTTACCGCGCGGGCGCGCGTTTTGCCGCGCCTGTTGGAGATGCTCTAACCAGTTTATGCCCCCCCCCCCAATTTTCACCTGTGTGGTCCCCTGGCACATCCTTCCGTCCAATCCCAATGCTACACGTTGCCTGTTACCTAAATTTTGTACGTAACTTTTAATAGATGCCGTGGATTAATAGGCTAGATTAGATGGGTGATTTGCGGTGATTTACCTTTACCATAGGTGGATGAACCCGCTGAAGTGGCCATAGTGGATGGCTACTACGGTGATGACAGAGAGTGCGTGAGTGCTGGCGGTGAAGCTTCCCATCGCTTCACTGCCTCCCTCTCGACCGGACTAGGGTTAGGAGTGGGAAAACAGTGGCGGTGGCGAACCTCGTACCCTGTGCCCTGGTCCCCACCTCCTCTTTATAGCACTGCGCGATAGGGGCTCACCAGCCTTGCTTGGGCTGGACGCCCCCTATTAGGGCGTGGGTCAAGGGCCCAATGAGCCGTTGGGCCCATCGGAGGAGAGATCAATCTAACATTCTCCCTCTTGATCTCATCATATACTTTTAACTTTATACTTTGAAATAACTCTTTTTAAAGTACTTGTTCCATCACAGATTTGCATGTAGAGCTTGTCTCATCATCACGGTTCATTCCACACCTACAACATACTCCTCTGTTTTGAAATAGATTCTTTAACCTTGGGCCCTTTTATTGTCCGGAAATCTTAGACTATACCATAAAACCCATGTCGACTGTGTGTTCTCCGAACACACTGGGCGGTAAGCCTTTAATAAGCAGATCTGCAAACACTTCTCTATTGCTTTTATACTTCAAGCATTTCTACATAATTCCGTACTTTCTCCTTTACAACTCACAACTCTGTGTTAGTGTGTTTGGCGTCAACACTTGACTCGTTGTCATAGGAGCGAAAAACTTAAAATGGTTATCGCTGTTGTCAACCATTATCAACTCCGGGTACAGGTATACCTAACCATTTTGCCCGTCCCTCAGCCTCATATCAAGCTATAACATATTTTGCATCGCATTGATGGTAATTATTTCATTCTTTGGAGCTTTTCCACACCAAAACTCCAAGTGTGAAAGTTAGCGACAATTGTGGATTTTGATATACATTTCACAAGTCATGTCTATGTGCTCACAATCTTTTGAGAGCACTTATTTCTTTCAGCATGGGGCTAGTATCTTTGACTCCATTCCAGTCCATATATAGATCAGTGAAATAGACATTGCCAAAACAACCCAGATACATGAACTGTGTCAAGGTAATATACTGAGCTTCCAACAGCTGAAGCATACGGCACCATATCCGTTTTTCAATCTTTTCTCATCAACTTTTGGAACACCATAGTTTCCAGTTCCATTACCCTTGACTATAAGAACAAGCGTAGATTTTCTCGCATGCATACTTTAGAGACCTTTCTTAGCATGTCCATGCGACATTCCTAATATCCCTTTTATTCTTTTCTTGGTGAATCTCGATAATTATAACGATAGACACTCTACCGAGAACATTCTTTTAAACTTTGAGAACAAGAACTTCTTTTCTTCTCCTACAGTAGATTGACATGAACACTAGCAAGTAGTACGTCATCCACATGCACAGGATTAGGAAATGAATTTCCCATTCTATAACTTTGCATGAATACAATTGTCCTCTCATTTTCTTTAACCCAAAATAGCATCTGATTCTTTTAACTTTAAATGCCACTGTCTAGAGACTTGCTCTAGTCCATAAATAACTTCTTGAAGCAGTATCCCTTGTGTTCTTTACTTTCATCTGATGTAACTCAGATCATGATGTCGATCATGATGTGCCACTAACACTCAGTGTATTCTATTCATTCTCATTTCAACATAATCTTTTGATTTAAGTCTCACTTTACACCTTTACATATTTCCTTTGGAGTCACATTGACCTTTTACAGTTGGAGCCATCATGTTCCTTGTAAGGGACATAAATGCCAGAATTGGCTCTTTTGGCTGCATATTCAATCATCAAATTCAGAAATAAATCCGAATACTCCTTGACACACATGCTTGATCCGACGTTGGTTAAATTAAACATGCATGTTGCTTGTTTCAACTCAAATCATGTTGACTGAATAATCTTCTTCATAGAGAGTACATGAAAGACATTCGTCAATCAAGACTCTCAATGATCTATCTCTTTTCTTTTCTTGGATTAATATCCAAGAATCCTTTTCTTTTGAAGCCATTCTTTATTGAGAACATACTCCCTCATGTTATGACCTTTCTTGGTCATTTTTTGGGTCACAAGTACCCAGCCATTCGCTTTCACGAATGAAAGCATGGAAACCTTTTAGTCTGAGAAATATTAGCCAATAATCAACAATAATGAGCATAAAAATAACCCCATGTTAATCTGGTTAAAAATATGCACATTAAACTTTTAAAACTTTTTTTATATTCTAAATCACCATTGGGCAGAAAGAGAATAAAACATTATCCTTCTAGATTAATTCCATATCACCGTCGGACGAAAATGGAAATAATGCATATAACTCGCAAACAATGTGAAACAACTTTTTTTTGAGAATATGTGAAACAAATTTGCTAAGGAATGATCATCATCAACAACTTTATTGCTGCAGGAACAAGAAATATACATTTCTCTAGTTCAAGAGCAATTCTTGATCTTTATCTGTTCTCTGATAAATTGATCACTTTGATACAAAATTTATCAGTGGCTTAAGCTTTGAACATAAGACTCATAGAATTATAGTACTGTTACCATCAACGTTGGTCAGAAAATAACAATACCATATTTTAACTTTAAAACAAATATCTTTCTTTTATCATAGAGGAAACTACCCATATCTTATTTCACACACAGGGGGAAAACATTGCTAAAAATAGTTCTTCCAATTAAATTTTCCCGTTGGTTCCAATTTAATTGAAGGATAAAACTTTTACTTGGCAGCGAAAACTTTACAATATTCTATTCAGAAACAATTTTGTACTCTTTTACTCTCTAAGAAATTTTAACTGGTTGGTTTAAAAATGCATTAGAGAAGCAACAATTTAATCTTTTACTTTAGTTCTATTCACTTTTAAAGGAGCACTTTTATTTTTAATTTGCAGCAAAAAACATGAATTAAAAAATTCATGAACTTTTTTCTTTTCAGAAACTTTTCTTTTACTTTTCTATTTTCTAAACAAAAATATTCTTTGAATAATTTTGAATAGAAAATTTGTATAAGATTTGTCCAAAAGCCTCGACAAAAATAAAGAAAAAACATAGAAACTGTTCTGTGTGGCCCACGGCCCACAGCCGGTTGAGCGTGCGACTCGCGGCTGTGGCCGGAATATGCCCAACCCAGCGGCCTGGTTCGCCGACTACTTTCGGCCCAAAGGGCCCATGGCGGGGCTAGGTTAACAGTTGTGGCCGTCCGATCAGATCGAACGGTCCACCAAGCCGATCGGGCAAACAAAACAGTTGGACAGCTCCGACCGAACCCTAGCGCCCCCAGCCTCGGTCTCTCTCTCTTCTGTCTCTCCGCCCCTTCTCCCGTCGCCGGAAGAAACGAGGGTTGCGGCCCGGCCGCCGGCGGTGATGGCGGCGGAGATCAACCGCGTCGCACCGCCGCGCCTAGATTTTCTTTGTTCCTCTGTTTCTCTTTCTCTCGCGCATCAGCGCGAAAACCAGGGGCCGCCAGCCCCGGCCGCCCGGCGATGGCGCCAAGCGGACACCGCACCGCGTCCGGCCGTCGGCACTTTCTCCTTCCCCGTTCCTTTCTTAACCCACGTCCCTCGCTCCTCTCTCTTCTGCGGCTGGTGCTTGAGGCCATCGGCGAGTTTTCACTGGCCACCGGTGACGGCAATGATAGCAACCACGCCGTGTGCGCCACCCTTTCCTCCTCCCTTTTCCTCCTGCCTTCTCCTCTCTATCTCCACCCCTAATGTCTACTACACAACCTTCTTCTTGTAGACGTTGTTGGGCCTCCAAGTGCAGAGGTTTGTAGGACAGTAGCTAATTTACCTCAAGTGGATGACCTAAGGTTTATCAATCCGTGGGAGGCGTAGGATGAAGATGGTCTCTCTCAAACAACCCTGCAACCAAATAACAAAGAGTCTCTTGTGTCCCAGACACACCCAATACAATAGTAAATTGTATAGGTGCACTAGTTCGGCGAAGAGAGAATGATACAAGTGCAATATGGATGATAGATATGGGTATTTGTAATCTGAAATTATAAAAACAGCAATGTAACTAATGATAAAAGTGAGCGTAAATGATATTGCAATGCTAGGAAACAAGGCCTAAGGTTCATACTTTCACTAGTGCAAGTTCTCTCAACAATAATAACATAACTGGATCATATAACTATCCCTCAACGTGCAATAAAGAGTTACTCCAAAGTCACTAATAGCGGAGAACAAACGAAGAGATTATGGTAGGGTACGAAACCACCTCAAAGTTATCCTTTCTTATCGATCTATTCAAGAGTCCGTAGTAAAATAACATGAAGCTATTCTTTCCATTCGATCTATCATAGAGTTCGTACTAGAATAACACCTTAAGACACAAATCAACCAAAACCCTAATGTCACCTAGATACTCCATTGTCACCTAAAGTATCCGTGGGCATGATTATATGATATGCATCACACAATCTCAGATTCATCTATTCAACCAACACAAAGTACTTCAAAGAGTGCCCCAAAGTTTCTACCGGAGAATCAAGACGAAAACGTGTGCCAACCCCTATGCATAAGTTCACAAGGTCACTGAACCCGCAAGTTGATCACCAAAACATACATCAAGTAGATCACGTGAATATCCCATTGTCACCACAAATAAGCACGGCAAGACATACATCAAGTGTTCTCAAATCCTTAAAGACTAAATCCGATAAGATAACTTCAAAGGGAAAACTCAATCCATTACAAGAGAGTAGATGGGGGAGAAACATCATAAGATCCAACTATAGTAGCAAAGCTCGCGATACATCAAGATGTGTCGAATCAAGAACACGAGAGAGAGAGAGAGATCAAACACATAGCTACTAGTACATACCCTCAGCCCCGAGGGTGACCTACTCCCTCCTCGTCATGGAGAGTGTCGGGATGATAAAGATGGCCACTGGTGAGGGATCCCCCCCTCCGGCAGGGTGCCGGAACAAGGTCCCGATTGGTTTTTGGTGGCTACAGAGGCTTGCGGCAGCGGAACTCCCGATCTATTGTGCTCCTCGATATTTTTAGGGTATATGGACATATATAGGCGAAAGAAGTCGATCAGGGGAGCCACGAGGGGACCACGAGGGTGGGGGCGCACCCAGGGGTGTAGGGCGCGCCTCCCTACCTCGTGGCTTCCTCGAAGTTTCCCTGACGTAAACTCCAAGTCTCCTGGATTGCTTCCGTTCCAAAAATAGCTCTCCCAAAGGTTTTATTCCGTTTGGACTCCGTTTGATATTCCTTTTCTTAGAAACACTAAAATAGGCAAAAACAACAATCTGGGATGGGCCTCCGGTTAATAGGTTAGTCCCAAAAAATAATAGAAAAGTGTATAGTAAAGCCCATTAAAGATCCTAAACAGGTAATATAATTGCATGAATAATTCATAAATTATAGATACGTTGGAGACGTATCAGCATCCCCAAGCTTAGTTCCTGCTCGTCCTCGAGTAGGTAAATTATAAAAGAAAGAATTTATGAAGTGTGAATGCTAGCAGGTGCACAAGGTTGATCAATGATAATTTCAGTCACCTTTTATAGCATCATTATGTCATAATAGTAGTTCATCTCATAAAACTTTTATGATCAAGTAACAAGCTATTCACATGTTAAAGCATAGACCATAAACTTTCTTGAAAACTAGCAAACTATGTTCTCAGTCATCAAACAATTGCAATTCATCTTATTTTCAAGAAGGGTCTATGTAAGAGCTTTGATTTAGCAAATCGCACATACTCAACTATCATATAGTCTTCCATGATTGCTACCACTCAAAGCATATTTTTAGAACAAATAGCATTCATCAAAAACAGAGAAAGATAGGGGCTTAATGTGTCGCCTCCCAACTTACTTATCATATAGATAATTGTCAACAATAATAATTCATGATCAAATATATTTGAATGGCCATATATGCTTAGATCTTTCCCCATCACATGATGCTTGCCAACTAAAGAGTAGGTTGGAATGAGAAGGAATACTACTGACTCTTGCATAAAAGTAAAAGATAAACCCTTCACAGAGGGAAGCAGGGATTTGCAGAGGTGCCCGAGCTCGATTTTGAAATAGAGATAAATAATTTTGAGAGATTGCTTTCATTGTCAACATAACAACCAAGAGTTCCCAATATCCTCCATACTACATACATTATAGGCGGTTCCCAAACAAAATGGTAAAGTTTTTACTCCCCCTCCACCAACAATCATCAATCCATGGCTTGCTCGGAACAACGGGTGCCTCCAACTAACAACAATCCAGGGGAGTTTTTTGTCTGCAATTATTTTGATTTGATTTTGATCTTTTGATCATGGGACTAGGCATCCCAGTTACCACACATTTTTCTCGTGAATGATGAGCGGAGTTGAAAGATCGTGGATGTCGCCTAGAGGGGGATGAATAGGCGCTTTAAAATAATTACGGTTTAGGCTTAAAAAATGTGGAATAAACCTAGCGGTTAATTTGTCAAGCACAAAACCTACAACAACTAGGCTCACCTATGTGCACCAACAACTTATGCTAAGCAAGATAAACAACAAAGAGATGGCAAGATATATGACAAGGAACAATATGGCTATCACAAAGTAAAGTGCATAAGTAAAGGACTCGGGTAAGAGATAACCGAGGCACGCGGAGACGACGATGTATCATGAAGTTCACACCCTTGTGGATGCTAATCTCCGTTTGGAGTGGTGTGGAGGCACAATGCTCCCCAAGAAGCCACTAGGGCCACCGTAATCTCCTCACGCCCTCGCACAATGCAAGATGTCATGATTCCACTAAGGGACCCTTGAGGGCGGTTACCAAACCCGTACAAATGGCAACCCTTGGGGGCGGTCACCGAACCCGTACACTTTGGCAACCCTTGGGGGCGGTCACCGGTACCCGTCAAATTTCTTGGGGCGATCTCCACAACCTAATTGGAGACCCCGACACTTGTCCGGAGCTTTACACCACAATGATTGAGCTTCGAACAACACCAACCGTCTAGGGCGCCAAGGCACCCAAGAGGAACAAGCTCTAGGGTGCCCAAACACCCAAGAGTAACAAGCTCAAGGGTACCAAGCACCCAAGAGTAATAAGCTTCTCAACTTGTAACTTCCACGTATCACGTGGAGAACTCAAACCGATGCACCAAATGCAATGGCAAGGGCACACGGAGTGCCCAAGTCCTTCTCTCTCAAATCCTACCTAAGCAACTAATGCTAGGGAGGAAGATGAGAGGAAGAACAAGAAGGAGAATACCAAGAACTCCAAGATCTAGATCCAATGGGTTCCCCTCACATAGAGGAGAAAGTGATTGGTGGAAATGTGGATCTAGATCTCCTCTCTCTTTTCCCTCAAAAACTAGCAAGAATCCATGAAGGTATTGAGAGTTAGCAAGCTCGAAGAAGGTCAACAATGGGGGAAGAACACGAGCTCAAGAGATAAGGTTCAATGGGGAAGAAGACCCCCTTTTATAGGTGGGGGGAAATCCAACTGTTATGCTCACAACCCGCACAGAGCGGTACTACCGCTCCAAGGAGCGGTACTACCGCTAGGGCGGTAGTACCCCTTTGAAAAACAACAGTGAGGAGGCAAAAGGCCAGTAAAACTGCCGGAGCAGTACTACCGCTCGTCCTCACGATACTACCTCTCGACCTCATGGTACTACCGCAAATGGTAGTGGTACTATTGCTTGCGAGCGGTACTAAAAAAATACTTCCATGCCTACCTTCGCTGAGCAAAACACGAGATTTTGGTCCGGAGCGGTACTAACGCTCGGGAGCCACGGTAGTACAGCTCTAGAGCGGTACTACCGCTCAGAAGCCACGGTAGTACCGCTCTAGAGCGGTAGTAAAAATTTACATCCGCTCTAGCCGCGGTAGTACCGCTGCAGCCTTTACCAAAACAGCCACAACTTCTGCAAACGGACTCCGAATTCAACGAAACCAACTTTGTTGGAAAGCTAACGACATGGGCTAACACAATATTGATAGAAATATCAATAATAAGCAAATGAGAAAAGGCCCATAATAAAAAGGTGTGAACCCTTCCTCGGATAAGACCGGTAAAACCTCGAACACCGAAAACATCATAGAAGACGCATGCGAACTCAGTTTTCGATGAATTCAAGCTTGTCATCAAGATGACCATAAGCTCTAAGACTCACAAAGAGAACCAAACAAGAACCAAGAAACATGATGCAAGGATGCAATGGTTTGAGCTCTCTACTAACGATATGATCAAGCTGCCAACTTGAGAGCCCCCCTTGATAGTACGGCAAACGATCCTATAACCCGGTCTCCCAACTACCACCATGAGACCGGTAAAATAGAAAACCTATCAAGGGAAAACCTTTGCCTTACACATGGTCCACTTGAGCTAGATGATGACGATCTTGACTCCCTCAAGTTGGACCACCTTTCTTGATTGTGTTGGCTCGATGAAGACTAAATGATTGCTCCCCCATAGTCCACTATGGGTGAGCCACTCTTCGGCTCGTCTTCACAAGTCCATTGTCACCACAATGGACGGAAAGCTTCAACCACGTGATCTCTTCGTGATGCATCACTTGAACTTGCACACCGCATCCTAACCCCACAAAGAACTCTCACGAAGACCATGGGTTAGTACACAAAGCATAATTGACAATGCTTACTATACCATGGGATCACTTGATCCCTCTTGATACATCTTCTACGCTCTGTGTGTTGATCAACTTGATTCACTCTTTGACTTAGTCTTGATAAACCTCTCACAAGACCAATCTTTTAGGTAATTCCTTGAATAGCACCTTGGTCGATACAAACTCTCCTTGAAACCAACACATGTACTCCAAGAAAAGCCTATGGACAAAACCTTCAAATATAACTCAAGGCAACCATTAGTCCATAGAGATTGTCATCAATTACCAAAACCAAACATGGGGGCACTGCATGTTCTTTCAGGAGTCCACTCATCGTGAGAATAACCCACCTAGCATGGAAGATACTGACAGCCCCTAGCCGCTACATGAGCGACTCGGGCATACAAAACATATTAATATTTGAAGGTTTAGAGTTTGGCACATGCAAATTTATTTGGAACGGCAGGTAAATACCGCATATAGGTAGGTATGGTGGACACTCATGGAAGAAACTTGGTTCAAAGGATTTGGATGCACAAGCAGTATTCCTGCTTAGTACAGATATTTGGCTAGCAAAGGATTCTAAACAGCAAGCACCACATGTTGGAGGATCTATAACAATATAACTTCTATACAAATATACCCAAGCATAACTCATTATGTTGTCTTCCTTGTCCAATTTCAACTAATTTGCTCAGGTTTGAAAATAATTAATGGGGCTCACAATCATAGAAGATGTCTAAGATAGTATATTTATATGTGAAATCTCTCTTCCTTCAATATTCTTTCATGATTTGTTCAAGTGACCAATATAATGTTTGCTAACTTTCAATAAATTTACCACCTCTACTTCTTATATGTGAAGTCATTACTCCCAATGGGGTAGGCATATTAAACATATATAATTTCAGATTTATGATATTCAACTCATTCAACCATTTACTCATAGGATATAAGTGAAGAACACGAGTAAATGACAAACTACTCTAAAAAGAATAAGTGAAGATCATAGAGTATTATAATAATTGTGCAACTATGTGAAGACTCTCTAACATTTAAGAATTTCAGATCTTGGAATTTTATTCAAAACAGCAAGCAAAACAAAAGAAAATGACATTTCAAGGATAGCATACATCATGTGAAGAAGCAAAAACATAGGTTCAACCGATACTAACTGATAATTGTTGAAGCGGAAAGGTGGGATGCTTACCGGGGCATCCCCAAGCTTGGATGCTTGAGACTTCTTGAAATATGATCTTGGTGCTCCTTGGGCATCCCCAATCTTGAGCTTTTGTGTCTCCTTAATTCCTTTTATATCTCGGTTTCCTAAATCTCAAAAGCTTCATCCACACCAAACTCAACAAGAACTCGTGAGATAAGTTAGTATAAACCAATGCAAAAACCTTATCATTTTCTACTATAACAAATCACAAAAATTATTATTCAACATTGCATACTGAATGTCTCTGCATATTTAATACTTCTATCCTCAAATAGAATCATTAAACAATCAAACATATGCAAACAATGCAAACATAACAGCAATCTGCCAAAACAGTATAGTCTATAAAGAATGCAAGATTCATCATACTTCCCTAACTCCAAAAATTATGAGAAAAATACTACACTGTAGAATATTTATCAGAGATCAAAATGCAAAAGGTTTCAATATTATATCATTCTCTGACTTTTCTAGGGAATTTTTGCAACAGCAGTAAACTTTCTGTTTTGAAACAGAAACATGTATACTTGCAAAATAAGCATGGTAAAGGCTATCCTTGACATTTTTATTGAAAATATAGATGCAAAACATTATTCTAAATAACAGAAAGCAAATACTAACAAAAGAAAATGATGCTCCAAGCAAAACACATATCATGTGGTGAATAAAAATATAGCTCCAAGTAAAGTTACCGATGAACGAAGACGAAAGAGGGGATGCCATCCGGGGCATCCCCAAGCTTAGGCTTTTGGTTATCCTTTAATATTACCTTGGGGTGCCTTGGGCATCCCCAAGCTTAGGCTCTTGCCACTCCTTATTCCATAGTCCATCGAATTTTTACCCAAAACTTGAAAACTTCACAACACAAAACTCAACACAAAACTCGTAAGCTCCGTTAGTATAAGAGAATAAATCACCACTTAGGTATTGTTGTGAACTCATTCTAAATTCATATTGGTTTAATATCTACTGTATTCCAACTTCCTATGGTTCATACCCTCTGATACTACTCATAGATTCATCAAAATAAGCAAACAACACATAGAAAACAGAATCCGTAAAAAAACAGAATAGTCTGTAGTAATCTGTATAATTCGAATACTTCTGTAACTCAAAAAATTCTTAAATAAATTAGTGGACGTGAGGAATTTATCTATTAATCATCTTACAAAAGAATCAACCTAAAATCACTCTCCAGTAAAAAATGGAAGCTATTCTCGTGAGCGCTAAAGTTTTTGTTTTTTACAGCAAGATCGCATAGACTTCACCCAAGTCTTCCCAAAGGTTCTACTTGGCACAAACACTGACTAAAAAATAAAACCACTTCTAACCAGAGGCTAGATGAATTATTTATTACTAAACAGGAGCAAAAGTAAAGAACAAAAATAAATTGGGTTGCCTCCCAACAAGTGCTAACGTTTAACGCCCCTAGCTAGGCATGATGATTTCAATGATGCTCACATAAAAGATAAGATTTGAAACATAAAGAGAGCATCATGAATAACATGACTAGCACATTTAAGTCTAACCCACTTCCTATGCATAGGGATTTTGTGAGCAAACAACTTATGAGAACAATAATCAACTAGCATAGGAAGGCAAAACAAGCATAGCTTCAAGATTTTAAGCACATGGAGAGGAAACTTGATATTATTGCAATTCATACAAGCATATATTCCACCCTCATAATAATTTTCAGTAGCATCATGAATGAATTCAACAATATAACCAGTACCTAAAGCATTCTTTTCATGACCTACTTGCATAGAAATTTTACTACTCTCCACATAAGCAAAATTCTTCTCATTCAGAATAGTGGGAGTATCATAAGAGACTCGAATACTATAAATTGTTTCCACATTAAAAGAGTAATGTTCAGAAAAAGGGTAATCATAATCATGACAAGTTTTGTAAATATAATCATCACTACTTTTTATAGCATAAGTTTCATTACAATAATCATCATAAGTAGCAATTTTGTTCTCATCATAATCAATTGAAACCTCTTCCAAAATAGTGGATTCATCACTAAATAAAGTCATGACCTCTCCAAATCCACTTTCATCAATATAATCATCATAAATAGGAGGCATGATTTCATCATAATAAATTTGCTCATCAAAACTTGGGGGACAAAAAATATCATATTCATCAAACATAGCATCCCCAAGCTTGTGGCTTTGCATATCATTAGCATCATGGGTATTCAAATAATTCATATTAACAACATTGCAATCATGCTCATAATTCAAAGATTTATTGCCAAACATTTCATAGACTTCTTCTTCTAGCACTTGAGCACAATTTTCCTTCCGATCATTGTCACAAAAGATATTAAAAAGATGAAGCGTATGAGGCAAACTCAATTCCATTTTGTTGTTGTTTCTTTTATAGACTAAACTAGTGATAAAACAAGAAACTAAAAGATTCGAGTGCAAGATCTAAAGATATACCTTCAAGCACTCACCTCCCTGGCAACGGCACCAGAAAAGAGCTTGATGTCTACTGCACAACCTTCTTCTTGTAGACGTTTTGTTGGGCCTCCAAGTGCAGAGGTTTGTAGGACAGTAGCAAATTTCCCTCAAGTGGATGACCTAAGGTTTATCAATCCGTGGGAGGCGTAGGATGAAGATGGTCTCTCTCAAACAACCCTGCAACCAAATAACAAAGAGTCTCTTGTGTCCCAAACACACCCAATACAATAGGAAATTGTATAGGTGCACTAGTTCGGCGAAGAGATAGCGATACAAGTGCGATATGGATGATAGATATGGGTATTTGTAATATGAAATTATAAAAACATCAAGGTAACTAATGATAAAAGTGAGCGTAAACGATATTGCAATGCTAGGAAACCAGGCCTAAGGTTCATACATTCACTAGTGCAAGTTCTCTCAACAATAATAACATAACTGGATCATATAACTATCCCTCAACGTGCAACAAAGAGTCACTCCAAAGTCACTAATAGCGGGGAACAAACGAAGAGATTATGGTAGGGTACGAAACCACCTCAAAGTTATCCTTTCTGATCGATCTAGTCAAGAGTTCGTAGTAAAATTACATGAAGCTATTCTTTCCGTTCGATCTATCATAGAGTTTGTACTAGAATAACACCTTAAGACACAAATCAACCAAAACCCTAATGTCACCTAGATACTCCATTGTCACCTCAAGTATCCGTGGGCATGATTATACGATATGCATCACACAATCTCAGATTCATCTATTCAACCAACACAAAGTACTTCAAAGAGTGCCCCAAAGTTTCTACCGGAGAATCAAGACGAAAACGTGTGCCAACCCCTATGCATAAGTTCACAAGGTCACTGAACCCGCAAGTTGATCACCAAAACATACATCAAGTAGATCACGTGAATATCCCATTGTCACCACAAATAAGCACGGCAAGACATACATCAAGTGTTCTCAAATCCTTAAAGACGCAATCCGATAAGATAACTTCAAAGGGAAAACTCAATCCATTACAAGAGAGTAGAGGGGGTAGAAACGTCATAAGATCCAACTGTAGTAGCAAAGCTCATGATACATCAAGATCGTGCCAAATCAAGAACACGAGAGAGAGAGAGAGAGAGAGAGAGAGATCAAACACATAGCTACTGGTACATACCCTCAGCCCCGAGGGTGAACTACTCCCTCCTCGTCATGGAGAGCGCCGAGATGATGAAGATGGCCACCGGTGAGGGATCCCCCCCTTCGGTAGGGTGCCGGAGCAGGGTCCCGATTGGTTTTTGGTGGCTACAGAGGCTTACAGCAGTGGAACTCCCGATTTGTTGTGCTCCTCGATGTTTTTAGGGTATATGGACATATATAGGCGAAAGAAGTCGGTCAAGGGAGCCACGAGGGGCCCACGAATATGGGGGGCGCGCCCAGGGGGTAGGGCGCGCCTCCCTGCCTCGTGGCTTCCTTGAAGCTTCCCTGACATAAACCCCATGTCTCCTGGATTGCTTCTGTTACAAAAATAGCTCTCCCGAAGGTGTCATTCCGTTTGGACTCCGTTTGATATTCCTTTTTTTGAAACACTGAAATAGGCAAAAACAAAAATCTGGGCTGGGCCTCCGGATAATAGGTTAGTCCCAAAAAATAATATAAAAGTGTATAGTAAAGCGCATTAAAGATCCAAAATAGGTAATATAATAGCATGGATACTTCATAAATTATAGATATGTTGGAGACGTATCAACGACCAGCGCCTCCTCTTTTTTGATCTGGACGACGACTGCGGTAGAGATTCCGACGGTGGCGCCGTGGCCTTCCCCCTCGCCGGCTGCACATCCACCTCGTGGTGAGCGCGCCGTCGTCGAGCGATTTTGCTGCAGTGCCCCCTTCTCCTTTTCCGGCGAGCCCTTGGGCTAACTCCGGTGGTTCTTCTTCCGGACAGCTCAGCATGCCGATGCCCGTCTGGATCGAGAGGAACGACGCGGCCTTGCGGCGGCGCAACATTTCTGACTAGGAGTTCTTTTCCCTCTTTCTCTATTGGAGTTAGGGTTCTTTGGGGGATCTTTTTTCTGTGATTTCTTTGTATCGGAAATAATCTTGATCTTAGCATGTCTGATACCATTGATAGATGTCGTGGATCACTAGGCTAGATTAGATCGGTGATTTTGCGGTGGTTTACCTTTGCCATAGGTGGATGAACCCACTAAAGTGGCCATAGTGGATGGCTACGGCGGTGATGACAAAGAGTGCGTGAGTGGTGGCGGTGGAGCTTCCCATCACTTTAGTGCCTCCCTCTCGATCGGACTAGGGTTAGGAGTGGGAAAATAGTGGCGGTGGCGAACCTTGTACCCTGTGCCCTGGTCCCCACCACCTCTTTATAGCACTGCGCGACAGGGGCCCACCAGCCTTGCTTGGGTTGGACGCCCCCATCAGGGCATGGGTCAAGGGCCCAATGAGCCATTGGGCCCATTGGAGGAGAGATCAATCTAACAACTTTACCTAGATGTAACATTGCTCTTCTTACCTCACGTCTAACATTCTAGCAACTCAATAATCCTACTCCTATGAAAGCTGTTACAAAGGGTTACGTAACTTGCGAGAAAATTTCTCTCGCTCCCCCCCCCCCCCCCACCCCCATTCTCACGGGTGTGGGCCCCTCCCACCACCTTCTATCCAATCTCAATCTTCCACGTAGGTTGTTAGATAAAATTTGTACGTAATGTAGCATTACTACTAGCAATTGGATATAAGATGTACAATTCGTGTTTTTAGACCGACAATCGTTGGTGTAGTTTGCCCTTTTTTGTCCATCGTTGTTTTGCCTATATAGGCCTCCTTTTTGGGATTTCTGGCGATATGTGTTTAGTGGGAGGAGACGTTCCCGTCGACTACGAGGTGCATAGGGTGACTTCATAAAATCTCAAAATGACGTGTCCGCTCAGCCTCTCAGAGGTGCTCATAGGGGTAGGATGTGTGTGTGTGCGTTCATAGGGGTGAGTGTATGCGCAGATATATGAGCGTGTGCGTATGTGTTGTGTTAAAAAAGTAATTTTTTTCATTATGAACTGTTTGTTTTCTTTTCTCTTTCTACTTTCATTTATTTGTTTCTTTCTTTTAATTTTTTTTATATTCATAATTTTTCTTAAATCTATGTTTTCTGTTTTCACTTTTTCCATTTTCTTTTCCTTTTCCAGTTTTTCTTTTGTCCTTCTTTATTTTTATTTATTTGTTTTAAATTCATGAACTTTTTAAACAGTTTTAGCAGTGTCTTATCTAAGTTCCTAAGCGTTTGTTATGTTCACTTTAATTGATGCGCAATTGATCGCGGGTTATTTTATCACGTGTGTCCCATGTCTAGTCGTATGTCCGGTGTCCACTTGTCAACTCGTTTATTGGGCCATTTTCATGGTGTGGTCACAGGTTATAAGTTGAAGATACGAGCTGGTTGTTGTGTCCTTGGTTCCATTCGTCACCGTCTCTCTCCCATTCCTCTTTCTTGGAGTAAAGGCCATGCGAGCACGAAGGAGGAAGTCGACCGAGGGAGGGGGTCTTTGTCCTCGTGGCAAAGAAAATGACAGTCAATGATGATACAATGAGTGACTTCAGATCCATCTTTGTCCCTCTTTTCCTATTTTCATGTGGCACCCCGGCTCAGAGAAACCGGAACGCCCCGTATTCCAGCCCAGAGATCGAGGAGAAGTCTTCTGGAATACGACACTGCTTAGCATAGAACAAATCAGCTCTTTATTACCATCTCTATTGGGTACAAGGGGATTCCGATATAACAGGGAATTACATCGGCAAGGCGACACTACGCCTGCCACGGTTGCTCTATGCAAACAGCAGAATAACACGAAGCAGCGGAATAACTTCTAGCAGCGGAACAACAATGACGGTGGTGAACTCCACTCCGCGGGGACTCTAGCTGGAATGCTTATCCTAGCTCGCAAACAAAGAATCCACGGCAAACAAGCAATCAAATCCGGCATGACCTGCAAACTGGCAAGGCACGCCAGGTCAATACATTGAATGTACTTGCAAGCTCACAATAAGTCAATAACTAGAAGCATTCAAGACAAACAACAACATGGCAATTACAGGTTAAGCAGAAATTAACATGATGTCATCAGAACAACATGGCATAAACAACATGGCACCTCTAGCACAATATAAGCATGGCATGAACATATAAACATGATGAAACTAGCATGCAACATGATGACGCTATCATGCACCAACTTACTCTGCTCGGGGTTGCCGTGTAACCATCACATGCATCACTTACCATCACCGGACATCACATGGTCATCTTAGGATCCAATCAAGCTTGGTATAAACAATACCTAGTAATAAATACATGACCACAAGGAGCTTGACCTTTACCCGTGATTCTCACATAACACCACAAATATTCAACAACTCGATATCCTTGATACCACGGTGATCCTCTCACGATCACATAAATATCAACCAACTTCTTTCATCATCGAACTGGGGTTGTTATTAAGCACACCATTATTATTATTACTGTTGACCCATAGTGTGACCGACTTCGAACTAGGCCCTTATCCGCGGGCACGGCTATCGATAGATTTAACACACACTCTGTAGAGGTTAGCGCACTTTACCAACATCACAGAACCCATGGCCTCGCACTCCCATTCGGGTGGACCAATGGCCTTCCGACGAAACCCATCCCTTGCCATGACACTCTCTCGGCCACTCCGACCAACTCCCTCTCAGGGCTAAGTCATGGGTGGCCCCATGCCTACCAAAGGCATCTTCGGCCACCATCATGGCAAAACGGTCCCAAACGGGGACATGGATCCATAAAATAACAACAGACACACAAGGCTTATGCCGTCCTACCAGGCCAAGGTAGCGCCCGCGCATAACCTTCCCCTGTTGGAGGCACCGGTGATGACCCACAAAGTATAGGGGATCACAACAGTTTTCGAGGGTAGAGTATTCAACCCAAATTTATTGATCGACACAAGGGGAGACAAAGAATATTCTCAAGTATTAGCAGTTGAGTTGTCAATTCAACCACACCTAGATAACTTAGTATCTGTAGCAAAGTATTTAGTAGCAAAGTAGTATGGTAGTAATGGTAACAGTGATAAAAGTAATGATAGCAGTTTTGTAGTGATTGTAACAGCAGCAACGGAAAAGTAAATAAGCAAAGCACAATACGTGAAAAGCTCGTAGGCATTGGATCAGTGATGGATAATTATGTCGGATGCAATTCATCATGTAATAGTTATAACATAGAGTGACACAGAACTAGCTCTAGTTCATCAATGTAATGTAGGCATGTATTCCGAATATAGTCATACGTGCTTATGGAAAAGAACTTGCATGACATCTTTTGTCCTACCCTCCCGTGGCAGCGGGGTCCTAATGGAAACTAAGGGATATTAAGGCCTCCTTTTAATAGAGTACCGAACCAAAGCATTAACACTTAGTGAATACATGAACTCCTCAAACTATGGTCATCACCGAGAAGTATCCCGATTATTGTCACTTCGGGGTTGTCGGATCATAACACATAATAGGTGACTATGGACTTGCAAGATAGGATCAAGAACTCACATATATTCATGAAAACATAATAGGTTCAGATCTGAAATCATGGCACTCGGGCCCTAGTGACAAGCATTAAGCATAGCAAAGTCATAGCAACATCAATCTCAGAACATAGTGGATACTAGGGATCAAACCCTAACAAAACTAACTTGATTACATGGTAAATCTCATCCAACCCATCACCGTCTAGCAAGCCTACGATGGAGCTACTCACGCACGGCGGTGAGCATCATGAAATTGGTGATGGAGGATGGTTGATGATGACGACGGCGACGAATCCCCCTCTCCGGAGCCCCGAACGGTCTCCAGATCAGCCCTCCTGAGAGAGATTAGGGCTTGGCAGCGGCTCCGTATCGTAAAACGCGATGATTCTTTTTCTTTGATTTTTCTCTCCGTGAAACAGAATATATAGAGTTGGAGTTGAGGTCGGTGGAGCATCAGGGGGCCCATGAGACAGGGGGCGCGCCCAGGGGGAGGGGGCGCGCCCCCCACCCTCATGGACAGGGTGTGGGCCCCCTAGCCTTTTTTTGAGGGTTAAGACAGTAGGAAAGGCTCCTACTGCATGTATATATCAACAAACAAAAGGACAGTTACATGGTGATCTTTACAAAGGAGTAAGTGGAGCCCCTGGCCTTGATTCTTTCGCCAGTATTTTTTATATTTCCAAAAGTTATCTCCGTGGATTTTCAGGTCATTCTGAGAACTTTTGTTTTCTGCACAATAAACAACACCATGGCAGTTCTGCTGAAAACAACGTCAGTCCGGGTTAGTTTCATTGAAATCATGCAAGTTAGAGTCCAAAACAAGGGCAAAAGTGTTTGGAAAAGTAGATACGTTGGAGACGTATCAACCGGCGAGAGGCATGACAAAGGACCGAATCAAGACCCCCCATAAATGTAAATGTGGTTGCACTCGTCAGCTCAATTCAAAGGCACCATGACTCAGCTAACAGTTGTTCAAGTTCAATTAAGTCCGGTTAAACTCGAATGCAAAAAGTTGAGTCATAAGAAACTAACATGATGCAACAACAATGCATGAGCATGACATCAACATAAACATGGATGCAACATAAATCTTAAGCATAACAACAGTGAATCATTTATCCAGATGAGCATGACATACTGACAAGCATGAATAACCCAAGCATAACTCTACCATAATCATAACCACTAGCATCATGAACAACTACCATGCAAGAACATAGCAAGAACATTACCAAGTAAACATGTAAACAACTAGATGCAACGGAACCAACATAACAACGGCACTCGGTACCGATGATAGTCATGCACCGAAGACCATCACCAACATCAATAGGTACTACTACCAAGCATGACATACGAACCTAATACTGATGACCCACAAGTATAGGGGATCGCAATAGTTTTCGAGGGTAGAGTATTCAACCCAAATTTATTGATTCGACACAAGGGGAGCCAAAGAATATTCTCAAGTATCAGCAGTTGAGTTGTCAATTCAACCACACCCGGATAACTTAGTATCTGCAGCAAAGTATTTAGTAGCAAAGTAGTACGGAAGTAACAGTAACATTAGCGAAAGTGATAGTAGAAGTTTTGTAGTAATTGTAACAGTAACAATGGTAAAGTAACTAAGCAAAGAGAAATATGTGAAAAGCTCGTAGGCATTGGATCAGTGATGGATAATTATGTCGGATGTGATTCCTCATGTAATAGTTATAACATAGGGTGACACAGAACTAGCTCCATTTCATCAATGTAATGTAGGCATGTATTCCGAATATAGTCATACGTGCTTATGGAAAAGAACTTGCATGACATCTTTTGTCCTACCCTCCCATGGCAGCGGGGTCCTATTGGAAACTAAGGGATATTAAGGCCTCCTTTTAATAGAGTACCGGACCAAAGCATTAACACTTAGTGAATACATGAACTCCTCAAACTACGGTCATCACCGGTAAGTATCCCGATTATTGTCACTTCGGGGTTAACGGATCATAACACATAATAGGTGACTATAGACTTGCAAGATAGGATCAAGAACTCACATATGTTCATGAAAACATAATAGGTTCAGATCTGAAATCATGGCACTCGGGCCCTAGTGACAAGCATTAAGCATAACAAAGTCATAGCAACATCAATCTCAGAACATAGTGGATACTAGGGATCAAACCCTAACAAAACTAACTCGATTACATGGTAAATCTCATCCAACCCATTACCGTCCAGCAAGCCTATGATGGAATTACTCACGCACGGCGGTGAGCATCATGAAATTGGTGATGGAGGATGGTTGATGATGATGACGGTGACGGATTCCCCTCTCCGGAGCCCCGAACGGACTCCAGATCAGCCCTCCCGAGAGAGTTTAGGGCTTGGCGGTAGCTTCGTATCGTAAAATGCGATGAATCTTTCTCTCTGTTTTTTTCTCCCCGAACGTGAATATATGGAGTTGGAGTTGAGGTCGGTGGAGCTTCAGGGGCCCATGAGGCAGGGGGCGCACCCTGGGGGGGCACCCCCCACCCTCATGGACAGGGTGTGGACCCCCTGACGTTGATTCTTTCGCCAATATTTTTTATTAATTCAAAAAGTTGCTCCGTGGATTTTCAGGTCATTCCGAGAACTTTTATTTCTGCACAAAAATAACACCATGGCAGTTCTGCTGAAAACAGCGTCAGTCCAGGTTAGTTCCATTCAAATCATGCAAGTTAGAGTCCAAAACAAGGGCAAAAGTGTTTGGAAAAGTAGATACGATGGAGACGTATCAATACTAGCAAGAACACGAGTTAACCAAAGGCAACGAAACATAGCACGAAGGTGACCATGAAACTATAAGCAGTATCGAAACAATGATAATAGTTGCAGTTAAACAAACAAACAAGTATTAAATGTTCAAGTTTAAAACCATGGCTACTGCATGACCATCATGCAAGTGGGTGTTGTGGTTTTCCTGGGAATGAAGAATACTCTGGGGAGATGTGCGGTGAAGCCGCGGAAAGAATTGCCGGAAAGGGTTCTCTCTCGGAGGGGGGTGATTAGGGGCAAGGGCAAAATGTTCATTTCTAGTATGTCAAACCATAGTGAAAATGATGGAACAGAACTGGCTCAATGAGACGAAGACGTGGGCATTGGTTTCACCTTAATCGGAGTCTCGAGCAAAAAAGTTGCGAGGTGTTGAAGTTCAGGGACTAATCTGTAATACAAATCACTACAAACGAGTCCCTAGAGCAGAAAAGGGAAAGCGCCTTCGGCTGAATATGTTTTCTAAAAAGAAAAATGCATTCTGATTTGTAGTTAAAGGAAATACGCTTTCTAGAAGGGAAAGCACATTTTGGATAAAGAAGGAGGAATACGCTTTTAGGAACGGAAAGCGTACTAACCAGATTACATCGTCATTTAATCCACGTGGACTCGAGGCCTTAGCCACTTATAGTGGGGGCCCACGCGGCAGGAGAGGGGCACGGGCCTCGCATCGTCTTCCTCCTTGCGCCTCTGTTCCTTGGTGGAACAGAGCAGAGGCAGGGGGAGAGGCTCAGGAGGGGCCCGACCGGCTGAGGCAGCCTCCGTCCACGGCGAGCAGGCCGGCGGGCGCGGCTCGGCCGGCCGCAGCGGAGAGAGGCAGCAGGGGCAGTAGGGATGCCCTAGAGAGGGGGCGATGGGGGAAGAACAAAGACTACAGGGGCGGGTGCCGGCGATGGAGTAGGCTACTCCGACCATCTCAAGCCAGGGCGCGGGCACCGGTGGCTTCAGAGCGGAGCACCACATCCATTCAGAGGCAAAGGTGGCGCCGGAGAGTGGTGGATATGCGGTGAGGTGCGGCGATGGTGGAGGCTACAAAGAGCTCGGGCGGTGGAGGGAAACGATGAAGCAGGGCGCTCCAGCGAGGGCTGAGGGGTTGCGGCGAACTGCAGAGACGAGGAGAACACGATGGAAAACTCGAGAGGAGGAGAGGAAGGCTAGGCTCACTAGAACCAGGGAGCAACCGCGGCGGCCGAGGCGAACTCCAGCGAAAAGAAGAGGGGGCCGAGGGCTTCGGTGGTTGGGAAGGCTTCGGGAGGGGCTTGGGGGCTGCGGAACACCTCGGGGTCCTATATATAGGCGCGGGGAAAGTCTCTGGAGCTCACAAGCGAGCTCCTGAACAAGCTTTAATGGAGGTCAGTGGCTGGGCATGGCACGGGCGCGACGACGGCGACCATACGGCAGTGATTAAAGGCGGGGCAACGATGCAGGGTGACTAAGTCGAGCACGGGCTTGCCTGGACAAGGCGGGACATCGAGACGCGGAGGAAGGCGACGGGAACCGGGGGAAGAACACGCCAGAGCACGAGTTTAGCATGACGCAAGCGTGATCACCACGCGCACTGGTGCAAAATGAGAGTTTTGGCCAGGCCGATCGTGTCTAGTGCATTTACCTAAGTGCCCTGAGTCTAAATGAAACAACAAGTCGGTTCAGGGGCAAAGAAGAGATTTGCAGGAGGAGCCAAAAGGTTTTGGCAGCAAGGTGTGTGTACTGTCCAGAGGGGACACATACTTCGCAATGAAGGAAGTGATTTGTCTGGTGTTTATCACACGCTAAGGTGACTATGATCACCAGTAATCAGCTTAAGAGGAGGAGTTTAGAGGGTGGTTGTTGTAGAAAATGCCACAATGGCCAGAAATGGAGATTTGGATGATGCACTGACATCGGGTATCTACTAAATCGCAACTTGGGCAAGGCAGAGTTATTTGATCATATGAAGATGTTGCAAAAGGTTCCATACCAATTGGATAAACCAAAATGTTACTTCCTTCACAAGCATCACCACTGACCAGAAACTTGCAAAAATTCTAGAGGGGAAATGGCTAGATGGATTGATCCACAACTTGGTGGAGGTGGTTATATGGATAATAGAAGGCCTAGAAAAATTTGCAGCCATAATGGAGCAAGATAAAATATACTTGCTTCACAAACTAAAATTTTGGACAGAAACAAAGATTTGAAGTTTTGCTCACACGGAGGCATGACATGAGCTCAACTTTGGTGGAAGGCTATTATTTGAGGATATGAAGGGCCACGCAAAATTGTAACTCATTTGGATATGCCTAGCTTGTTACCTCCTTCACAAAGTTTCTTTCTAGACAGAAACTTTGGAAAATCATAATTAAATGACTAATTGGCAAATGAGGTTGCATTTTGGCATGTGGAAATATATGGACAGGAACAGATGTCCAAGGAGTTTGAGGTCAATTGGGCAAAGGAAAATAGCACTTGCTTCACAATGTGCCATTTAGGGCAGAATAGGAAATGAAATTATTTGAGCATGATGATAAACATGACAAATGAAATATTTTCCATATTTGATGAAGATATGACCCAAACAATTTATGAGAATTATTTGGGAATTTTAGGAGTGATGGAGATATAGGTTGCTTCACAACCTAGGGCAAAAAGGATAACCCCTTTAATAGAAAAGGAATATTCCGAATAAAAGAATATTGGGATTTGGGCTAGGATGAAAATGGAAAGGTCTAGGGAAGGATTTGGGAATGACAAGCCACTCTGGAAGCAAAGAAGGGGGCATCTTCTTCAGTTTCGAGACCACAAAGCCATGGAAAAAGAAAATTCACGCAAAAACCTTAGAAAATCAAAAGAAAAAGAAATGGCCAAAATTCAGGTTGTTACAACTCTTAGCCCCTTAAAGAAATCTCGTCCTCGAGATTTGGTTGCTCAGGGAACAAGAATATATCTGACCTTAAGGAAACCGTTTCCAACTCGGGTATCCTTTTTCCTTTATTGATTGTTCCCACCAAATTTTCAGCTGACTTACCTGACTCGCTATGGGGTGGTTGACTTCACTGTATCCATATTCTGACAGATCTTACCTTGCTTGTTCATGCTTATACAGTCTCCAATTATTTTTGTATCTACTGACTTAGCTGACTATGATAGGTTATCCTGACTGAGATATATAGCCTGTCTCACAAATTCGAGGGTGATTTCCAATTGATCCAGCACTGACAATCTTCCATGAATTGGTGACCAGATTTTCCTGATGAACACCCAAGCTCTGACTCCTTGCATTGGGTTTCTCCACTTCGGGTTCCAAACTGTGAGTTGAGGCATAACCGTTTTCTAACAGATTCTGACTCATCGCAGAAGTTTCTGAATCATCTTAACTGGCTCTACTGTCTTGAGTATCAGATCTGTGCCAAATATTTGTCTTGGCCAGTATAAATGGGTACGAACCTTTATGACATTATCCGCAGACTTAACTGAGAGTGGTTCTAACAGATGAAATTTTCTCCATGCCAAGCTATCCTTTGGTGATTCTCATAATTGAGGGCACATGATTCGAGAATGTTATTCATATTCTGATTTCTCATTCTGTCGGTCAGTCCATGAGGATAGTATGTTGTGCAATGCTTTACCACGGTTGCCAGAATCAAACTGTTGAATTGTCCTTTGGTCGGACTTCACAGACCCAGATATTTGATACTGACAAATCTGAGCATATTCTGAACGGAGCGGGTTGTCTGGATATGGGGTCCTTACCAAAATTGAGCAGACCCCTTAGGTGAATATCCATGGTGATCCATACTAACTCAGACTGTCCGAGATATCTGCACCATGCGGGTCTTGCAACAATTATCAGTCTTGCTCCTTCATTACTGATTTTCTTGTCTATATCCTTGGTTGAAGGAGCGGAGTCATATTGTTTCTCTGTGTGACCATAGTTTCTGTCGGGTGCAATATTCAGACATGCGTTCCTTTATCCTCATCTTCTGACCTGATGATATTGTTAAATGGCGAGTTCAACACTTCTCAAATTCTGACTACAGGAAAATGATCATCCGAACCCTTGCAAGAAATTGACGAATAAATTAGTAGCCACCAGAACGGTCTTTACAACTCAGATCTGGGACATTATTGAAATAACTCAACCATGGCTCAGGACGGCTGAAAAGCAGCTCAGAGCATGAGACTGGGTCGATAAGAAGAAAGTGGCGGCTCCCTAAGATAGCCGAAAAGCAGCTATAGGGCCACTGTCACAAAAAGAAACTCAACGGCTGTACGAGACGGCCGAAAAGCAGCTCAGAACTTGTGACAATTGTTGAATAGAGAAATAAAAATCAGCATCCACCCCGGATAGCTAAAAATAGCTCAAATCACAGGCGTGGTGCTATTACTGGAGAAAAGGAGACAAGGGCTCATCAAGATCATATTCCAGGTTCACAGGTACTTGTACTGAGCTCACTGTTGTCGTCAATCTTCATAATCCTTTGTCACACTGCGATGTATAGCCGGCTTCATTATTTTAACAATCCTCACTTGTCTGCTAGATCCTCGTTCGAGTGACTTGTAATACCTTGGTGGTATGTTGACCGCATATATATGAGAATTTTATTCCCGAGGCAGACTTGCTTTCTGACTGATTCTTGCTTCTGACCAAACTATTGCAGATCTGGTTCTTGAGATGCATTGCCATATATTGTCAATTCACTATGTACTATCTTGTACCAATACCGTACTGAGGGAGATTAGATGACTTATGCTGGACTATCCTCCTTTCTGAGTATATGGCACATTCTTGCTTTCTTCCACGCATATCATGTTTCAAAATCATCCTCACGAAGAACTAGACCTTATATCTGAACCATACCTTTGACTGATTATCCATATTGCGATCAGATATCCCCAAATCTCAATGCAGTTAGCTGAAAATTTCATACTGTTGCGAGGAGTGCACACTAATGCAAACTTGAGTCACAGTCCATTGATACGTCTCCGTCGTATCTATAATTTTTGATTGTTCCATGCCAATATTATTCAACTTTTATATACTTTTGGCAACTTTTTATACAATTTTTTGGGACTAACATATTGATCCAGTGCCCAGTGCCAGTTCCTGTCTGTTGCATGTTTTTTGTTTCACAGAAACCCAATATCAAACGGAGTCCAAACGGGATAAAAACAGACGGAGATTTTTTCTGGAATATTTATGAATTTTGGGAAGTGAAATCAACGTGAAACAGTGTCCGGGGTGGCCACGAGACAGGGGGGGCACGCCCCCTACCCATGGGCGCGCCCTGGGCTCTCGTGGGCCACCCGTAAGGCGGTTGAGTCTCTACTTTTGCCGCAAGAAAGATAATTTTACGAGAAAAATCTGGGCGAAAGATTCACCCCAATCGGAGTTACGGATCTCCAGATATAAAGGAAACGGTGAAGGGGAAGAAAGAGAGAACGCAGAAATAGAGAGATAGATCCAATCTCGGAGGGGATCTCGCCCCTCCCAAGCCATGGGAGCCAAGGACCAGAGGGGAAACCCTTCTCCCATCTAGGGAGAAGGTCAAGGAAGAAGAAGAAGAAGAAGGGGGGCTCTCTCCCCCTTGCTTCCGGTGGCGCCGGAACGCCGCCGGGGGCCATCATCATCACCGTGATCTTCACCAACACCGCCGTCATCTTCACCAACATCTCCATCACCTTCCCCCCTCTATCTATAGCGGTCCACTCTCCCACAACCCGCTGTACCCTCTACTTGAACATTATGCTTTATGCTTCATATTATTATCCAATGATGTGTTGCCATCCTATGATGTCTGAGTAGATTTTCGTTGTCCTATCGGTGATTGATGAGTTGCTATGATTGGTTTGAGTTGCATGTTCTATTATTGGTGCTGTCCTATTGTTCCCTCCGTGTCGCGCAAGCGTGAGGGATTCCCGCTGTAGGGTTTGCAATATGTTTATGATTTTCTTATGGTGGGTTGCGTGAGTGACGGAAACACAAACCCGAGTAAGTAGGTTGTTTGTGTATGGGATAAAAGGGGACTTGATGCTTTAATGTTATGGTCAGGTTTTACCTTAATGAATCTTTAGTAGTTGCCGATGCTTGTTAGAGTTCCAATCATAAGTGCATAGAATTCCAAGTAAGGTATGATATGTTAGCTTATGCCTCTCCCTCTAATAGAATTGCAATACTGATTAACGGTCTAGTAATGTAGTCAATTGCTTAGGGACAATTTCACAACTCCTACCACCACTTTTCCACACTCGCTATATTTACTTTATTTGCATCTTTATCTAAACAGCCCCTAGTTTATATTTACGTGTTCTTTATTTTCTTGCAAACCTATCCAACAACACCTACAAAGTACTTCTAGTTTCATACTTGTTCTAGGTAAAGCGAACGTCAAGCGTGCGTAGAGTCGTATCAGTGGCCGATAGGACTTGAGAGAGTATTTGTTCTACCTTTAGCTCCTCGTTGGGTTCGACACTCTTACTTATCGAAATAGGCTACAACTATCCCGTATACTTGCGGGTCATCAAGACCTTTTTCTGGCGCCTTGCCGGGGAGTCATAGCGTGGGGTGAATATTCTCGTGTGTGCTTGTTTGCTTTATCACTAAGTAATTTTTATTTGCTGTTCTAAGTTGTTCTCTATCTTTACTTATGGATATGGAACGCAAAATACCAAAAAAATTAGCTGTACTTGCTACTCATGAGGATGGGGTAACTCCTAAAACCCTCGATTCTCATTATGCGAAAGATATTGTGTACTACTTTGATAATCCGGAGAAAACCCCATTCAACTTTATAATGGGAGACACGTTGGATCAACGTGAATACTTTAGGGATTATCGCTCGACACAAAAAGGGAAACTATTATGGGATCAATTTATTATGTTGTGTTGGTATGCCTGGAATCTATGCTTGAGATATGACATTACTTGTTGCTCTAGGATGGAGGCTCCACACCTTCCCTTTTCATGCAAATTTAATGATAATGAAACCTTAGCTTCCTATGCTAATGGTATATATGATTGCTACGATGTGGAACAAATAGAAGAATTTGTTGCTTTTAAGGCTGCCTATGAAATTGAAGCTTTGTTTGAAAAGTATGAAGCTTTTGATGATGACGGTTATAGGCCGGAAAATCTTGCTATACTTGGATATTGCTATGAAAATTATGAATACAATTACTATATTAATGCTTTTATGAAGAAAGTCAATGCTGTCCAAGAAGAGATTAATATTTTGCAGGAAGCTATGGAAGAAGAAATTGATGAAACAGTGAGCTCATTGGATGAAAAAGATGATGAGGAGAGCGAAGAACAAAAGGAGAAAGAGCGGATTAGCTACCCGTGCCCACCTTCTAATGAGAGTAACCCTCCAACTCATACATTATTTAATTCCCCTTCGTGCTTACCGAAGGATGATTGCTATGATGATTGCTATGATCCCTTGAATTTGTTTGAAATATCCCTTTTTGATGATGATTGCTATGCTTATGGCCAAGATGCCAATATGAATTATGCTTATGGTGATGAACTTGATATAGTTCCTTATGTTAAACATGAAATTGTTGCTATTGCACCCACGCATGATAGTCCTATTATCTTTTTGAATTCTCCAAACTACACTATATCGGAGAAGTTTGTGTATTGATGGGTTGCCTTTTACCATTGCACGTGATGATTTTGATGAATTTAATATGCATGTGCTTGCTGCTCCTACTTGCAATTATTATGAGAGAGGAACTTTGTCTCCACCTCTCTATGTTTCCCATACTATGAAATTGCCAAAAATTGCTTGTACTATGCGTTGGCCTTTACTATGTGTGCATGAATTGTTCTCTTATGACATGCCGATGCATAGGAAGAGAGTTAGACTTTGTTGTTGCATGATATATGTTACTTTGTGCTCACTACTAAATTACAAATCATTGTTAATTAAAATTGGCTTTGATATACCTTGGGATCCGGGTGGATTCATTACTTGAGCACTAAATGCCTAGCTTAATGGCTTTAAAGAAAGCGCTGCCACGGAGACAATCCGGAAGTTTTATAGAGTCATTTATTTCTCTTGAGTGCTTTCATATAGTTTAAAAAACAAAAAAATAAAGAGGGGAAACCTGAAAACTTTTCAAAAAGGAAAGTGAAAGTGAGAGAGACAAGCATTGTTGAAGTGGGAGAGCTCCTTGAACTTTGTTCATGCTCACATAAACTTTGTGAATCTTGATTACAGAAACTTTTCATCAAAAATAATTATCCCCTTGTACAATTCCATTGTATTATAAAAATAATATGCCAAGGTTTGCCTTTAGGATGTTTACAATGCTTGTTGGTTTGTACGGTGCAGGACAGAAACTTTGGCTGTAGTGCGCGATTTTAAATTTTTGTCTAGAACGTCAATTGGTTCTGATTCCTTTTGCACTGTCTTTATGTAGAACTTGTTTATTTTTCCTAATTTTGGTAGAATTTTTGGGGTACCAGAAGTATGGTGGATGTTCAGATTGCTACAGACTGTTCTGTTTTTGACAGATTCTGTTTTTGATGCATAGTTTGCTTGTTTTGATGAATCTATCAATTTATATCAGTGGATTAAGCCATGGAAAAGCTATATTACAGTAGACACAATGAAAAAACAAAATATGAATTGGTTTGCAACATTACTTAGAGTGATGATTTGCTTTAATATACTAACGGATCTTACCGAGTTTTCTGTTGAAGTTTTGTGTGGATGTAGTGTCTAATCGAGGATGTCTCGATATGAGGAAAAGGAAGAGAGGCAAGACCTCAAGCTTGGGGATGCCCCGGAAGGCATCCCCTCTTTCTTCAAAAAGTATCGGTATGCTTTCGAATTTGTTTCGTTCATGCATTATGTGCAAGTCTTGGAGCGTCTTTTGCATTTAGTTTTTACTTTTCTTTTATGCACCATGCTGGTATGAGATAGTCCTTGGTTGATTTATAGAATTCTCATTGCACTTCACTTAAATCTTTTGAGTATGGCTTTATAGAATGCTTCATGTGCTTCACTTATATCATTTGAAGTTTGGATTGCCTGTTTCTCTTCACGTAGAAAACCGCCATTTGTAGAATGCTCTTTTGCTTCACTTATATTTGTTAGAGCGTGGGCATATCTTTTGTAGAAAGAATTAAACTATCTTGCTTCACTTATATCTATTTAGAGAGATGACAGGAATTGGTCAATCACATGGTTAGTCATAAAATCCTACATAAACTTGTAGATCGCTGAATATGATATGTTTGATTCCTTGCAATAGTTTTGCGATATAAAGGTGGTGATATTAGAGTCATGCTAGTGGGTGGTTGTGGATTAGTAGAAATACTTGTGTTGAGGTTTGTGATTCCCGTAGCATGCACGTATGGTTAACCGCTTTGTGATGAAGTTGGAGCACAATTTTATTTATTGATTGTCTTCCTTATGAGTGGCGGTCGGGGACGAGCGATGGTCTTTTCCTGCCAATCTACCCCCCTAGGAGCATGCGCGTAGTACTTTGTTTTCAATGGCTTGTAGATTTTTGCGATAAGTATATGAGTTCTTTATGACTAATGTTGAGTCCATGGATTATACGCACTCTCACCCTTCCATCATTGCTAGCCTCTTCGGTGCCATGCATTGCCCTTTCTCACCTCGAGAGTTGGTGCAAACTTCGTCGGTGCATGCACACCCCGTGATATGATACGCTCTGTCACACATAAGCCCCCTTATATCTTCCTCAAAACAGCCACCATACCTACCTATCATGGCATTTCCATAGCCATTCCGAGATATATTGCCATGCAACTTCCATCATATCATATACATGACTTGAGCATTCATTGTCATATTGCCTTGCATGATCGTAAGATAGCTAGCATGATGTTTTCATGGCTTGTCCGTTTTTTGATGTCATTGCTACGCTAGATCATTGCACATCCCGGCACACCGCCGGAAGCATTCATATAGAGTCATATCTTTGTTCTAGATATTGAGTTGTAAGTAAATAAAAGTGTGATGATCATCATTATTAGAGCATTGCCCCAGTGAGGAAAGGATGATGGAGACTATGATTCCCCCACAAGTCGGGATGAGACTCCGGACTTTATGAAAAATAAAAGAGGCCAAAGAAGCCCAAATAAAAAAAGGAGGCCAAAGAAGCCCACCAAAAAGAAAGAAAAAAAGAAAAAAAATGAAAAAAGAAAAAAAATGAGAGAAAAAGAGAGAAGGGGAAATGTTACTATCCTTTTACCACACTTGTGCTTCAGAGTAGCACCATGTTCTTCCTAGAGAGAGTCTCCTATGCTTTCACTTTCATATACTAGTGGGAATTTTCATTATAGAACTTGGCTTGTATATTCTGATGATGGGCTTCCTTAAATGCCCGAGGTCTTCATGAGCAAGCAAGTTGGATGCACACCCACTTAGTTTTCAGTTTGAGCTTTCATACACTTATAGCTCTAGTGCATCCGTTGCATGGCAATCCCTACTCACTCACATTGATATCTATTGATGGGCATCTCCATAGCCCGTTGATACGCCTAGTCAATGTGAGACCTTCTCCCTTTTTGTCTTCTTCACATAACCCCCACCATCATTTTCTATTCCACCTATAGTGTTATGTCCATGGCTCACGCTCATGTATTGCGTGAAAGTTGAAAAAGTTTGAGATTATTAAAGTATGAAACAATTGCTTGGCTTGTCATCGGGGTTGTGCATGATTAAATACTTTGTGTGATGAAGATAGAGCAACAGCCAGACTATATGATTTTGTAGGGATAACTTTCTTTGGCCATGTTGTTTTGAAAATACACGATTGCTTTATTGGTACGCTCGAAGTATTATTGTTTTTATGTCAAATTATAGACTATTGCTTTGAATCACTCGTGTCTTAATATTCATGCCATGATTAGACATATGATCAAGATTATGCTAGGTAGCATTCCACATAAAAATTATCTTTTTTATCATTTACCTACTCAAGGACGAGCAGGAATTAAGCTTGGGGATGCTGATATGTCTCCGTCGTATCTATAATTTTTGATTGTTCCATGCCAATATTATTCAACTTTTATATACTTTTGGCAACTTTTTATACTATTTTTTGGGACTAACATATTGATCCAGTGCCCAGTGTCAGTTCCTATCTGTTGCATGTTTTTTGTTTCGCAGAAACCCAATATCAAACGGAGTCCAAACTGTATAAAAATGGATGGAGATTTTTTTGGAATATTTATGATTTTTGGGAAGTGAAATCAACGCGAAATGGTGTCCAGGGTGGCCACGTGACAGGGGGGCGCCCCCTACCCCTGGGCGCGCCCTGGGCTCCCGTGGGCCACCCGTAAGGCAGTTGAGGCTCTACTTTTGCCGCAAGAAAGCTAATTTTACGAGAAAAATCTGGGCAAAAGATTCACCCCAATCGGAGTTACGGATCTCCAGATATAAAGGAAACGGTGAAGGGGAAGAAAGAGAGAACGCAGAAACAGAGAGATAGATCCAATCTCGGAGGGGCTCTCGCCCCTCCCAAGCCATGGGAGCCAAGGACCAGAGGGGAAACCCTTCTCCCATCTAGGGAGAAGGTCAAGGAAGAAGAAGAAGAAGAAGGGGGGCTCTCTCCCCCTTGCTTCTGGTGGCGCCGGAACGCCGCCGGGGGCCATCATCATCACCATGATCTTCACCAACACCATCGTCATCTTCACCAACATCTCCATCACCTTCACCCCTCTATCTACAGCGGTCCACTCTCCCACAACCCGCTGTACCCTCTACTTGAACATGATGCTTTATGCTTCATATTATTATACAATGATGTGTTGCCATCCTATGATGTCTGAGTAGATTTCGTTGTCCTATCAGTGATTGATGAATTGCTATGATTGGTTTGAGTTGCATGTTCTATTATTGGTGCTGTCCTATTGTGCCTTCCGTGTCGCGCAAGCGTGAGGGATTCCCGCTGTAATGTTTGCAATATGTTTATGATTTGCTTATGGTGGGTTGCGTGAGTGACGGAAACACAAACCCGAGTAAGTAGGTTGTTTGCGTATGGGATAAAAGGGGACTTGATGCTTTAATGTTATGGTTGGGTTTTACCTTAATGAATCTTTAGTAGTTGCGGATGCTTGCTAGAGTTCCAATCATAAGTGCATAGAATTCCAAGTAAGGTATGATATGTTAGCTTATGCCTCTCCCTCAAATAGAATTGCAATAGTGATTACCGGTCTAGTAATGTAGTCAATTGCTTAGGGACAATTTCACAACTCCTACCACCACTTTTCCACACTCGCTATATTTACTTTATTTTCATCTTTATCTAAACAGCCCCTAGTTTATATTTACGTGTTCTTTATATTCTTGCAAACCTATCCAACAACACCTACAAAGTACTTCTAGTTTCATACTTGTTCTAGGTAAAGCGAATGTCAAGCGTGTGTAGAGTCGCATCAGTGGCCGATAGGACTTGAGAGAGTATTTGTTCTACCTTTAGCTCCTCGTTGGGTTCGACACTCTTACTTATCGAAAGAGGCTACAACTATCCCATATACTTGGGGGTCATCATCCATCCATGATTTCTATTGCATTCAGACAAGATATTCTAGATTTCACTGCAGTCTGCTGATAATTCCATTCTGTTTAGCTGAGCTTCCATACATTTGAACTCCTTGCTGATTCCTCGGGTCCGGTGTTGGTTAACGAGAAACTTTAATAATGGGAAAATTTGTAACACCGAAGGCCCAAAGAAATAAACAAAAGAAAAGAAGAAAACAAAAGCACACAAGCATACAATTAATATAAATAATCATCACATATTGCTGCTACTCACACAATAATATGCATGCACACCTAAGCACGCAATTGTCGTTGAAACTCTGGTACTACGGTCTAATATGATGTGGCGGTGTGCACGAAAGTGAGTCTGTGTGTGGAAAGAGTTGGTGTAACCAAGGCTACACCAAATGTTGGCTGAACACCGGCTGGATCTGGATGGATATGGAGGCGAGGACGGACTTGGCGATCATGTAGCAGATACGGAGGTCACGACCACATCATCATCAAGTGTATGAAAGGGAATCGTACACGTCCAAAGAATGAGATGACGGGGTAGGGTAGCGGTGGGAAAGCAAGGCTTGATGCATTGCCCTTTCTGATAACAAAGATCAGTAAGGGTTGCCAAAGGGACGAGATGGATGGCACGATTCAGTATAGAAACAAGTCTATCACCGAAGCGATATGGGTGGATGGCGGAAAGATATTGACGCGATACCTGAGCATAACTCCTACAAACGGTGTCTGGAACACTTGACACCAGGGCGTCACTCTGTAGGGACAAAGATAACGCCGAACACCGAAGAGCAGGCATGCTAAGAAAGAGGGTGCAGGTAGTGGATCGAAACCGATACTGTTGGAAATATGCCCTAGAGGCAATAATAAAATAGTTATTATTATATTTCCTTCTTCGTGATAATTGTCTATTGTTCATGCTATAATTGTATTGACCGGAAATCGTAATACATGTGTGAATACATGGACCACAACACGTCCCTAGTGGGCCTCTAGTTGACTAGCTCGTTGATCAATAGATGGTTATGGTTTCCTAACAATGGACATTAGATGTCATTGATAACGGGATCACTTCATTAGGAGAATGATGTGATGGACAAGACCCAATCCTAAGCATAGCACAAGATCGTGTAGTTCGTTTGCTAAAAGCTTTTCTAATGTCAAGTATCTTTTCCTTAGACCATGAGATTGTGCAACTCCCGGATACCGTAGGAATGCTTTGGGTGTACCAAACATCACAACCTAACTGGGTGGATATAAAGGTACACTACAAGTATCTCCGAAAGTGTCTGTTGGGTTGGCACGAATCGAGACTGGGATTTGTCACTCCGTATGATGGAGAGGTATCTCTGGGCCCACTCAATAATGCATCATCATAATGAGATCAATGTGACTAAGCAGTTAGTCACGAGATCATGCATTATGGAACGAGTAAAGAGACTTGCCGGTAACGAGATTGAACGAGGTATTGGGATACCGACGATCGAATCTCGGGCAAGTAACATAATGTTTGACAAAGGGAATTGTATACGGGATTGATTGAATCCTCGACATCGTGGTTCATCCGATGAGATCATCATGGAAGATGTGGGAACCAACATGGGTATCCAGATCCCACTATTGGTTATTGGCCTGAGAGATCTCTCGGTCATGTCTGCATGATTCCCGAACACATAGGGTCTACACACTTAAGGTTCAGTGACGCTAGAGTTGTTATGGGAATTAGTATGCGGTTACCGAATGTTGTTCGGAGTCCCGGATGAGATCCCGGACGTCATGAGGAGTTCCGGAATGGTCCAGAGACAAAGATCTATATACGGGAAGTCCTTATTCGGTCACCAGAAGTGTTCGGGGGTTTATCGGTATTGTACCGGGACCACCGAAAGGGTTCCGGGGGTCCACCGGGAGGATCCACTGCCCCGGAGGGCCCTATGGGCTGAATATGGAGGGGAACCAGCCCCTAAGTGGGCTGGGCACCAACCCCCCATAGGGCCCATGCGCCTAGGGTTGGGGGGACCCTAAAGGGGGCGCCCCCCCCCCCTTGGCTTTGGGGGCAAGCCTCCCCCTTGGCCGCTGATACGTCTCCAACGTATCTATATTTTTTATTGTTCCATGCTATTATATTACCCGTTTTGGATGTTTATGGGCTTTACTTTACACTTTTATATCATTTTTTGGGACTAACCTACTAACCGGAGGCCCAACCCGAATTGGTGTTTTTTGCCTATTTCAGTGTTTCGAACAAAAGGAATATCAAACAGAGTCCAAACGGAATGAAACCTTTGGGAGCGATCTTTTTGGAACAAACGTGATCTAGAGGACTTGGAGTGGAAGTCAAGAAACAAGCGAGGCGGCCACGAGGGTGCCCGGCGCGCCCCCCACCCTCGTGGGCCCCTCGATCGTCCACCGACGTACTTCTTCCTCCTACATATACCCATGTACCCCGGAAACATCAGATGCGACCACGAAAAACTATTTCCACCGCCGTAACCTTCTGTATCCGCGAGATCCCATCTTGGAGCCTTTGTCGGTGCTCCGTCGAAGGGGAATCGATAACGGAGGGCCTCTACATCATCTCCAAGGCCTCTCCGATGAGTTGTGAGTAGTTTACCACAGACCTTCGGGTCCATAGTTATTAGCTAGATGGTTGCTTCTCTCTCTTTGAATCTCAATACAAAGTTCTCCTTGATCTTCTTGGAGATCTATTTGATGTAACTCTTTTGCGGTGTGTTTGTCGAGATCCGATGAATTGTGGGTTTATGATCAAGTTTATCTATGAGAAATATTTGAATCTCCTCTGAATTCTTTTATGTGTGATTAAGTTATCTTTGCAAGTCTCTTCGAATTATCAGTTTGGTTTGGCCTACTAGATTGATCTTTCTTGCAATGGGAGAAGTGCTTAGCTTTGGGTTCAATCTTGCGGTGTCCTTTCCTAGTGACAGCAAGGGCAGCAAGGCACGTATTGTATTGTTGCCATCGAGGATAAAAAGATGGGGTTTATATCATATTACATGAGTTTATCCCTCTACATCATGCCATCTTTCTTAATGCGTTACTCTGTTCTTTATGAACTTAATACTCTAGATGCATGCTAGATAGCGGTCGATGTGTGGAGTAATAGTAGTAGATGCAGGCAGGAGTCGGTCTACTTGTCACGAACGTGATGCCTATATACATGATCATGCCTAGATAATCTCATAATTATTCGCTTTTCTATCAATTGCTCGACAGTAATTTGTTCACCCGCTGTAATAATTATGCTATCTTGAGAGAAGCCACTAGTGAAACCTATGGCCCCCGGGTCTATCTCTTATCATATAAGCTTTCAATCTACTTTTATTTGCATCTTTACTTTTCCAATCTATATTATAAAATACCAAAAAATATATTTATCTTATCATATTATTTCTATCAGATCTCACTTTCGCAAGTGGCCGTGAAGGGGTTGACAACCCCTTTATTGCGTTGGTTGCGAGTTCTTGTTTATTTGTGTAGGTGCGTGGGAATTTTGAGGAGCCTCCTACTGGATTGATACCTTGGTTCTCAAAAACTGAGGGAAATACTTACACTACTATTGCTGCATCACCCTTTCCTCTTCAAGGAAAACCAACGCAAGCTCAAGTTGTAGCAAGAAGGATTTCTGGCGCTGTTGCCGGGGAGGTCTTCGCTCAAGTCAAGACATACCAAGTACCCATCACAAACTCATCTCCCTCGCACTTACATTATTTGCCATTTGCCTCTCGTTTTCCTCTCCCCCACTTCACCTTTGTCGTTTTATTCGCCCTCTCTTTTCCGCTTGCCCTCTTCTTCCTCCTTGCTTTCGTTTGCCGTTATGTCTGAAATTGGGGAGATTATATCGATATGGACAATAATGATAACATGGAAAATTCTAATGCTCCTGCTGAAGAACCCCCTATCTTGCATACTAAAAAGTTTTGAATCGGTAGTGGTAATATTATTGGAAAAGGGGTTATTTAAGACTTCTTTACTTGTGTCGGTGCTTTACCTTCTATGGGTGGTTCTATTCTTCATAGAACTAGTAGTCTTGCGGATGCTATAGCCATGCTTGTAGTTGAGCTTGAAAGACAATTTATGCATATGCATCCTTGCATACAAAGAATTTTCCTGGAATTTTCTAATATTGAGCATTCTTCTGTTAAGCACGCCGCCACTATCTTTTTGGCACATGAGTTAGATTTATAATAAAAGAGGCCAAAGAAATCTTTGCGCACTATAGGGTGGACACCGGCCGTCCTCCCATAGAAGCGATCCTCTTTGATCAAGAGGAAATTAGGCGTTTTCAATCTTTGGACTATGTTGCTTTTAACAAAAACCTTAAAAAAGGTTCCTACCAATGTCCTAGTTGATAGAATTTCCGAACTTAATAATGATTTTGCTCTTCGAAACAATGAGCTAGTATACTCTCTTGAGTATAGGCTCACGAAGTTCTGCCAAAAGAATGCTTATAATGATGAATTAGTTGTGCAATATGAAGGGCCAAAGGAGGAACCCATACCTCCTGAGATCGATCTTGGGGACTTTTGTCCCATTAAATTTAGCCCTTTTGATTACTTTTTCTTGCATCAAATAAAACTTTCTACTGAACATAGAGAATATGAGATGAGTTTTCGTGATTTATCTTATTATTATGGCACTACTTAGATCTATCCTCGCTTTTATGCCTAGCTAGGGACGTTAAACGATAGCGCTAGTTGGGAGGCAACCCAATTTTGCTTATTTTTTGCTTCTGTTTAGTAATAAATTTTGCATCTACCTTCTATTTAGATGTGTTTTCATGTTTTAATTAGTGTTTGTGCCAAGTAGAACCTATAGGATAACCTACAATAATAGTTAATTTGATTCTGCTGAAAAAACAGAAACTTTGCGCTCACGAGAAAAAAATCAATAAATCACAGAAATGTGATTTTGCGTTGATTCTTTTTTGCTGTAGATCAATAGACAAATTTCCTAGGACTTCCTATTTTGGTAGGATTTTTATAGTTCCAGAAGTACTCTAAAGTTACAGATTGCTATAGACTGTTCTGTTTTTGACAGATTCTGCTTTTCGTGTGTTGTTTGCTTATTTTGATGCATCTATGGCTAGTATGTAGGGGTATGAACCATAGAGAAGTTGGAATGCAGTAGGTTTAATACCAATATAAATAAAGAATGAGTTCATTACAGTACCTTATGTGGTGGGTTTTTTTCTTGCACTAACGGAGCTTATGAGATTTCCTGCTGAGTTTTGTGTTGTGAAGTTTTCAAGTTTTGGGTAAAAGATTTGATGGACTGTGGAATAAGGAGTGTAAAAAGCCTAAGCTTGGGGATGACCATGGCGCCCAAAGATATTCAAAGACAACCAAAAGCCTAAGCTTGGGGATGCCCCGGAAGGCATCCCCTCTTTCGTCTTCGTCTATCGGTAACTTTACTTGGAGCTATATTTTTATTCACCACATGATATGTGTTTTGCTTAGAGTGTCTTGTATGATATTAGTATTTGCTTTTTAGTTTACCACAATCATCCTTGCTGTACACACCTTTTGGGAGAAATCCACTTGATTGGAATTTGTTAGAATACTCTATGTGCTTCACTTATATCTTTTGAGCTAGATAGTGTGCTCTATGTGCTTCATTTATATTTTTTAGAGCACGGCGGTGGCTTTATTTTGAAGAAATTGTTGATCTCTCATGCTTCACTTATATCATTTTGAGAGTTCTTTAGAATAGCATGGTATTTGCTATGGTTATAAATTTGGTCCTAAAATGATGAGCATCCAAGTTGGGTATAATAAAAACTATCATAGAAAGTGCATTAAAAACTATGATCAATTTGATGCTTGATAATTGTTTTGAGATATAAAGGTGGTAATGCTAGAGTCATGCATGTTGGGTAATTATGAAATTGAGAAATACTGTGTTGAAGTTGGCAAGTCTCGTAGCATGCATGTATGGTAAAAGTTGTGTGACAAATTTGTTGCATGGGGTGCTCTTTTGATTGTCTTCCTTATGAGTGGCAGTCGGGGACGAGCGATGGTCTTTTCCTACCAATCTATCCCTCTAGGGGCATGCGCAGTAGTACTTTGCTTCGAGGGCTAATAAACTTTTGCAATAAGTATATGAGTTCTTTATGACTAATGTGAGTCCATGGATATACGCACACTTACCCTTCCACTTTGCTAGCCTTTATTATGCCGCGCAACTTTTGCCGGTATCTTGCACCCATTATCTACCTTCCTCAAAACAGCCACCATACCTACCTATTATGGCATTTTCATAGCTATTCCGAGATATATTGCCATGCAACTTTCCACCGTTCCGTTTATTATGACACACTCCATCATTGTCACATTGCTCTTTGCATGATCATGTAGTTGACATCTTATTTGTGGCAAGGCCACCTTCATAATTTTTCATACATGTCACTCTTGATTCATTGCATATCCCGGTACACCGTCGGAGGCATTCACATAGAGTCATATTTTGTTCTAAGTATTGAGTTGTAATTCTTGAGTTGTAAATCAATAAAAGTGTGATGATCTTCATTATTAGAGCATTGTCCCAAGTGAGGAAAGGATGATGAAGACTATGATTCCCCCACAAGTCGGGATGAGACTTCGGACTTTATAAAAATAAAAGAGGCCAAAGAAGCCCATAAAAAAGAGGCCAAAGAAGCCCACCAAATAAAAAAATGAAAAGAGAGAAAAGAGAGAAGAGACAATGCTACTATCTCTTGTCCACACTTGTGCTTAAAAGTAGCACCATGATCTTCATGATAGAGAGTCTCATATGTTGTCACTTTCATATACTAGTGGGAATTTTTCATTATAGAACTTGGCTTGTATATTCCAATGATGGGCTTCCTCAAAAACGCCCTAGGTCTTCGTGAGCAAGCAAGTTGGATGCACACCCACTTAGTTTCTTTTGTTAAGCTTTCATATATTTATAGCTCTAGTGCATCCGTTGCATGGCAATCCCTACTCACTCATATTGATATCTATTAATGGGCATCTCCATAGCCCGTTGATACACCTAGTTGATGTGAGACTATCTTCTCCCTTTTTGTCTTCACAACCACCACCATATACCACCATGGTGCTATGTCCATGGCTTTCGCTCATGTATTGCGTAAGAGTTGAAAAGGCTGAAGCACATTAAAAAGTATGAACCAATTGCTCGGCTCATCATCGGGGTTGTGCATGATGGGAGTATTTTGTGTAATGAAGATGAAGCATGGCCTAACTATATGATTTTGTTTGGCTATGCTATTTTGATAAGACATGATTATTTGTTAGTATGCTTTGATGTCTACTACACAACCTTCTTCTTGTAGACGTTGTTGGGCCTGCAAGTGCACAGGTTTGTAGGACAGTAGCAAATTTCCCTCAAGTGGATGACCTAAGGTTTATCAATCCGTAGGAGGCGTAGGATGAAGATGGTCTCTCTCAAGCAACCCTGCAACCAAATAACAAAGAGTCTCTTGTGTCCCCAACACACCCAATACAATGGTAAATTGTATAGGTGCACTAGTTTGGCGAAGAGATGGTGATACAAGTGCAAAATAGATAGTAGATATAGGTTTTTGTAATCTGAAATAATAAAAACAGCAAGGTAACAAGTGGTAAAAGTGAGCGTAAACGGTATTGCAATGATAGGAAACAAGGCCTAGGGTTCATATTTTCACTAGTGCAAGTTCTCTCAACAATAATAACATAGATAGATCATATAACAAGCCCTCAACATGCAACAAAGAGTCACTCCAAAGCCACTAATAGCAGAGAAAAAACGTAGAGATTATGGTAGGGTACGAAACCACCTCAAAGTTATTCTTTCGAATCGATCTATAAAAGAGTTCGTACTAGAATAACACCTTAAGACACAAATCAACCAAAACCCTAATGTCACATAGATACTCCATTGTCACCTCAAGTATCCGTGGGCATGATTATGCGATATGCGTCACATAATCTCAGATTCATCCAACCAACATAAAAGTACTTCAAAGAGTGCCCCAAAGCTACTACCGGAGAGTCAAGAACGTGTACCAACCCCTATGCATAGGTTCCCAATGTCACGAATCCCGCAAGTTGATCACCAAGACATACATCAAGTGTTCTCATAAAAGACTCAATCCGATAAGATAACTTCAAAGGGGAAACTCAATTCATCACAAGAGAGTAGAGGGGGGAGAAACATCATAAGATCCAACTACAATAGCAAAGCTCGGGATACATCAAGATCGTGCCATAGAGGGAACACGAGAGAGAACACAAGAGAGAGAGAGAGAGAGAGAGAGAGAGAGAGATCAAACACATAGCTACTGGTACATACCCTCAGCCCCGAGGGTGAACTACTCCCTCCTCGTCATGGATAGCGCCGGGATGATGAAGATGGCCACCGGTGATGGTTTCCCCCTCCGGTAGGCTGCCGGAACAGGCTCCCGAGAGGTTTTTGGTGGCTACAGAGGCTTGCGGCGGCGGAACTCCCGATCTATCTTCTGTTCTGGAAGTTTTACGATACGTAGGTATATATGGGTGCAAGGGGTACGTCGGTGGACTGAAGGGGGGCCACGAGGCAGGGGAGCGCGCCCCAGGGGGGTGGGCAGGCCCCCCACCCTCGTGAGCACCTCCCTTCTTTCCTGGCGTGCACTCCAAGTCCATCGGGTGGCTTTCCTTCCGAAAATAACTTCTCTAGTTGATTTCGTTCCGTTTTGACTCCGTCTGATATTCCTTTTCCTCAAAACACTGAAATAGGCATAAAACAGCAAATCTGGGTTGGGCCTCCGGTTAATAGGTTAGTCCCAAAAATAATATAAAAGTGGAAAATAAAGCCCAATATTGCCTAAAACAGTAGATAAAGTAGATGGAGCAATCAAAAATTATAGATACATTGGAGACGTATCAAGCATCCCCAAGCTTAATTCCTGCTCGTCCTCGAGTAGGTAAATGATAAAAAAGAATTTTTGATGCGCAGTGATACTTTGGCATAATTTCAATGTAAATCTTCTTAATTGTGGTATGAATATTTAGATCCGAAAGATTCAAGACAAAAGTTCATATTGACATAAAAATAATAATACTTCAAGCATACTAACTAAGCAATTATGTCTTCTCAAAATAACATGGCCAAAGAAAGTTATCCCTACAAAATCATATAGTCTGGCTATGCTCCATCTTCCCCACACAAAATATTTAAATCATGCACAACCCTGATGACAAGCCAAGCAATTGTTTCATACTTTAATAATCTCAAACTCTTTCAACTTTCACGCAATACATGAGTGTGAGCCATGGACATAGCACTATATGTGGAATAGAATGGTGGTTGTGGAGAAGACAAAAAGGAGAAGATAGTCTCACATAAACTAGGCATATCAACGGGCTATGGAGATGCCCATTAATAGATATCAATGTGAGTGTGTAGGGATTGCCATGCAACGGATGCACTAGAGCTATAAATATATGAAAGCTCAACAAAAGAAACTAAGTGGGTGTGCATCCAACTTGCTTGCTCACGAAGACCTAGGGCACTTTTGAGGAAGCCCATCATTGGAATATACAAGCCAAGTTCTATAATGAAAAATTCCCACTAGTATATGAAAGTGACAGCATATGAGACTCTCTATTATGAAGATCATGGTGCTACTTTGAAGCACAAGTGTGGTAAAAGGATAGTAACATTGTCCCTTCTCTCTTTTTCTCTCATTTTTTTGTTTTTTTTTTGTTTGGGCCTTTTCTCTCTCTTTTTATGGCCTCTTTTTTTCTCTTTTTTTCATCCGGAGTCTCATCCCGACTTATGGGGGAATCATAGTCTCCATCATCCTTTCCTCACTTGGACAATGCTCTAATAATGATGATCATCACACTTTTATTTTTCTTACAACTCAACAATTACAACTCGATACTTAGAACAAAATATGACTCTATATGAATGCCTCCGGCGGTGTACCGGGATGTGCAATGACTCATGAGCGACATGTATGAAAGAATTATGAACGGTGGCTTTGCCACAAATACGATGTCAACTACATGATCATGCAAAGCAATATGACAATGATGGAGCGTGTCATAATAAACGGAACGGTGGAAAGTTGCATGGCAATATATCTTGGAATGGCTATGGAAATGCCATGATAGGTAGGTATGGTGGCTGTTTTGAGGAAGGTATATGGTGGGTGTATGATATCGGCGAAAGGTGCGCGGTATTAGAAAGGCTAGCAATGGTGGAAGGATGAGAGTGCGTATAATCCATGGACTCAACATTAATCAAAAGAACTCATGCACTTGTTGCAAAAATTTAGAAGTCATCAAAAACCAAAGCACTACACGCATGCTCCTAGGGGGATATATTGGTAGGAAAAGACCATCGCTCGTCCCCGACCGCCACTCATAAGGAAGACAATCAATAAATAAAATTGTGCTCCAACTTCATCACAAAGCGGTTCACCATACGTGCATGCTACGGGAATCACAAACTTCAACACAAGCATTCTTTAAATTCATAATCACCCAACTAGCATCACTTTGATATTATCACCTCCATATCTCAAAACAATTATCAAGCATCAAACTTATCTTAGTATTCAACGCACTCAAAAGAAAGTTTCACATATCTTGAATACCAAGTATACTAATATTAAACAAATTACCATGCTATTAACGACTCTCAAAATAATCTAAGTGAAGCATGAGAGATCATCTATTTATTCGAAATAAAACTACCACCATGCTCTAAAAGATATAAGTGAAGTACTAGAGCAATAACAAAAACTACTCCGAAAGATATAAGTGAAGATCAATGAGTAGTCAAATAATTGTGCAACTATGTGAAGACTCTCCCATTTAATAATTTGAGATCTTGATACTTTATTCAAACAGCAAGCAAAGCTAAATAAAACTACATTGCAAGGATAGCACAACTCATGTGAAGAAGCAAAAACTTAGGCTCAACCCATACTAACCGATAGTTGTTGAAGAAGAAAGGTGGGATGCCTACCGGGGCATCCCCTGTTGGGGAACGTGGCAGAAATTCAAAATTTTCCTACGTGTCACCAAGATCTATCTATGGAGAAACCAGAAACGAGGGGAAGGAGAGTGCATCTACATACCCTTGTAGATCGCTAAGCGGAAGCGTTCAAGAGAACAGGGTTGAAGGAGTCGTACTTGTCGTGATCCAAATCACCGGAGATCCTAGTGCCGAATGGACGGCACCTCCGCGTTCAACACACGTGCAGCCCGGTGACGTCTCACATGCCTTGATCCAGCAAGGAGAGAGGGAGAGGCTGGGGAAGACTCCGTCTAGCAGCAGCACAACGGCGTGGTGGTGGTGGAGGAGCGTGGCAATCCTGCAGGGCTTCACCAAGCACCGCGGGAGAGGAGGAGAAAGAGAGGTAGGGCTGCGCCAACAGGAGAAGAACTTCGTATATTGGGCTGCCCCTTTGCCTCCACTATATATAGGGGAGAGGGAGGGCTGCGCCCCCACCTAGGGTTCCCTCCCTAGGGGTGGAGGCAGCCCCAATCCCCATCTGGGTGGCGGGCAAGGGGGGAGAGGGGAAACTTGCCCCCCAAGTAAGGTGGGTGCGCCCCCTCCCCAAACCCTAGGCACCTTGGGCCCTTGTGAGGGGCGCACCAGCCCACCTGGGGCTGGTCCCCTCCCACACTTGGCCCATGCTGCCCTTTGGGGCCGGTGGCCCCACTTGGTGCACCCCCGGGACCCTCCCGGTGGTCCCGGTACGTTACCGATAACACCCGAAACTTTTCCGGTGACCAAAACAGGACTTCCCATATATAAATCTTTACCTCCGGACCATTCTGGAACTCCTCATGACGTCTGGGATCTCATCCGGGACTCCGAACAACATTCGGTAACCACGTATATCTATTCCCTATAACCCTAGCATCATCGAACCTTAAGTGTGTAGACCCTACGGGTTCGAGAACCATGCAGACATGACCGAGACAACTCTCCGGCCAATAACCAACAGCGGGATCTGGATACCCATGTTGGCTCCCACATGTTCCATGATGATCTCATCGGATGAACCACGATGTCGAGGATTCAATCAATCCCGTATACAATTCCCTTTGTCTAGCGGTATTATACTTGCCCGAGATTCGATCGTCGGTATGCCGATACCTTGTTCAATCTCGTTACCGGCAAGTCTCTTTACTCGTTCCGTAACACATCATCCCGTGATCAACCCCTTGGTCACATTGTGCACATTATGATGATGTCCTATCTAGTGGGCCCAGAGATACCTATCCGTCACACAGAGTGACAAATCCCAGTCTCGATTCGTGCCAACCCAACAGACACTTTCGAAGATACCCGTAGTGCACCTTTATAGCCACCCAGTTACGTTGTGACGTTTGGTACACCCAAAGCATTCCTACGGTATCTGGGAGTTGCACAATCTCATGGTCTAAGGAAAAGATACTTGACATTAGAAAAGCTTTAGCATACGAACTACACGATCTTTGTGCTAGGCTTAGGATTGGGTCTTGTCCATCACATCATTCTCCTAATGATGTGATCCCATTATCAACGACATCCAATGTCCATGGTCAGGAAACCGTAACCATCTATTGATCAACGAGCTAGTCAACTAGAGGCTTACTAGGGACATGGTGTTGTCTATGTACCCACACATGTATCTGAGTTTCCTATCAATACAATTATAGCATGGATAATAAACGATTATCATGAACAAGGAAATATAATAATAATAACTAATTTATTATTGCCTCTAGGGCATATTTCCAACAATCTCCCACTTGCACTAGAGTCAATAATCTAGTTCACATCGCCATGTGATTAACATTGACAGGTCACATCGCCATGTGACCAACATCCAAAGAGTTTACTAGTGTCACTAAACTAGTTCACATCACCTTGTGATTAAGACTCAATGAGTTCTGGGGTTTGATCATGTTTTGCTTGTGAGAGAGGTTTTAGTCAACGGGTCTGCAACATTCAGATCTGTATGTATTTCGCAATTCTCTATGTCATATTGTAAATGTTGCTTCCACGCTCCACTTGGAGCTATTCCAAATGGTTGCTCCACTATACGTATCCGGTTTGCTACTCAGAGTCATTCGGATAGGTGTTAAAGCTTTCATCGACGTAACCCTTTACGCCGAACTCTTCATCACCTCCATAATCGAGAAACATGTCCTTATTTACTCCAAGGACAATTTTTAACCGCTGTCCAATGATCCATTCCTAGATCATTCTTGTACCCCTTGACTGACTCATGGCAAGGCACACTTTCGGTGCGGTACACAGCATAGCATACTATAGAGCCTACGTCTGAAACATAGGGGACGGCCTTCATCCTTTGTCTCTCTTCTGCCGTGGTCGAGCTTTTTTAACTCTTAACTTCATACCTTACTACTCAGGCAAGAACTCCTTCTTGACTGATCCATCTTGAACACCTTCAAGATCATGTCAAGGTATGTGCTCATTTGAAAGTACCATTTAGCGTTTTTGATCTATCCTCATAGATCTTGATGCTCAATGTTCAAGCAGCTTATTCCAGGTTTTCTATTGACAAACACCTTTCAAATAACCCTATATGCTTTCCAGAAATTCTACATCATTTCTGATCAACAATATGTCAACAACATATACTCATCAGAAATTCTATAGTGCTCCCACTCACTTTCTTTGGAAATACAAATTTCTCATAAACTTTGTATAAACCCAAAATCTTTGATCATTTCATCAAAGTGTATATTCTAACTCCGAGATGCTTACTCCAGTCCATGGAAGGATCGCTGGAGCCAGCATACCTTTTAGCATCCTTAGGATCGACAAAAACCTTTCTGATTGTATCACATACAACCTTTCCTTACGAAGACTGGTAAGGAAACTCGTTTTGACATCCATCTGCCAGATTTCGTAAATGCAGCTAATGCTAACATGATTCTGATGGACTTAAGCATCGCTACGAATGAGAAAATCTCATCATAGTCAACTCCTTGAACTTGTGAAAAACTCTTCGCCACAAGTCGAGCTTCATAGACGGTGACATTACCGTCCACGTCCGTCTTCTTCTTAAAGATCCATTTATCTCAATGGCTTGCCGATCATCGGGCAAGTCCACCAAAGTTCATGATTTGTTCTGATACATGGATCCTATCTCGGATTTCATGGCTTCTAACCATTTGTTGGAATATGGGCTCACCATCGCTTCTCCATAGCTCGTAGATTCATTGTTGTCTAGCAACATGACCTTCAAGACAAGATTACTGTACCACTCTAAAGTAGTACGCATCCTCGTCACCCTACGAGGTACGATAGTGACTTGATCCGAAGTTTCATGATCACTATCATAAGCTTCTACTTCAATTGGTGTAGGTGCCACAGGAACAACTTCCTGTGCCCTGCTACACACTAATTGTAGTGACGGTTCAATAACCATATCAAGTCTCCACTATCCTCCCACTCAATTTTCGAGACAAACTTTTCCTCGAGAAAGGACCCGATTCAAGAAATAATCCCTATTGCTTTCGGATCTGAATTAGGAGGTATACCCAACTGTTTTGGGTGTCCTATGAAGATGCATTTTATCCGCTTTGGGTTCTAGCTTATCAACCTGAAACCTTTTCACATAAGCGTCGCAGCCCCAAACTTTTAAGAAACAACAACTTAGGTTTCTCCAAACCATAGTTCAAACAGTGTCGTCTCAACGGAATTACGTGGTGCCCTATTAAAGTGAGTGTGGTTGTCTCTAATGCCTAACCCATGAACGATAGTGGTAATTCAATAAGATACATCATGGTACGCACCATATCCAGTAGGGTGCAACTATGATGTTCGGACACACCATCACACTATGGTGTTCCAGGCGGTATTAATTGTGAAACAATTTCCACAATCTCTTAATTGCGTGCCAAAGCTCGTAACTCAGATACTCATCTCAATGATCACATCATAGACATTTTATCCCCTTGTCACGATGATCTTCAACTTCACTCTGAAATTACTTGAACCATTCAATAATTCAGACTTGTGTTTCATCAAGTAAATATACTCAGTATCTACTCAAATCATACGTGAAGTAAGAACATAACGATATCCACTGCGTGCATCAGCACTCATTGGACTGCACACATCAAAATGTATTACTTCCAACAAGTTGCTTTCTTGTTCCATTTTACTGAAAAACGAGGCTTTCAGTCATCTTACCCATGTGGTATGATTTGCATGTCTCAAGTGATTCAAAATCAAGTGAGTCCAAACGGTCCATTTGCATGGAGTTTCTTCATGCATATACACTAATAGACATGGTTCGCATGTCTCAAACTTTTCAAAAACGAGTGAGTCCAAAGATCCATCAACATGGAGCTTCTTCATGCGTTTTTATACCAATATGACTTACATGGCAGTGCCACAAGTAAGTGGTCCTATCATTACTATCTTATATCTTTTGGGATGAAAATGTGTATCACTACGATTGAGATTCAATGAACCATTCATTTTAGGTGCAAGACCATTGAAGGTATTATTCAAATAAACAGAGTAACCATTATTCTCCTTAAATGAATAATCGTATTGCGATAGACATAATCCAATTATGTCTATGCTCAACGCAAACACCAAATAACAATTATTTAGGTTTAACACCAATCTCGATGGTAGAGGGAGCGTGTGATGCTTGATCACATCAACCTTGGAAACACTTCCAACACATATCGTCAGCTCACCTTTAGCTAGTCTCTGTTTATTCCGTAGCTTTTATTTCGAGTTACTAACACTTAGCAACCGAACCGGTATCTAATACCCTGGTGCTACTAGGAGTACTAGTAAATTACACATTAACATAATGTATATCCAATATACTTCCGTCGACCATGCCTGCCTTCTTATCTACCAAGTATCTAGGGTGGTTCTGCTTTAGTGTCTGTTCCTCTCATTACAGAAGCACTTAGTCTCGGGTTTGGGTTCAACCTTGGGTTTTCACTAGAGCAGCAACTGTTTTGCCATTTCATGAAGTATCCCTTCTTGCCCTTGCCCTTCTTGAAACTAGTGGTTTTACTAACCATCAACAATTGATGCTCCTACTTGACTTCTACTTTCGCAGTGTCAAACATCGCGAGTACTTCAAGGATCATCATATCTATCCCTGATATGTTATAGTTCATCACGAAGCTCTAGTAGCTTGGTGGCAATGACTTTGGAGAAACATCACTATCTCATCTGGAAGATTAACTCCCACTCGATTCAAGTGATTGTTGTACCCAGACAATCTGAGTACAAGCTCAACGATTGAGCTTTTCTCCCTTAGTTTGCAGGTTAAGAAACTTGTCGGAGGTCTCATACCTCTTGACGTGGGCATGAGCCTGAAATCCCAATTTCAGCTCTTGGAACATCTCATATGTTCTGCGACATTTCAAAAATGTCTTTGGTGCCTCAATTCTAAACCATTTAACATTACCCACTGAACTATCACGTAGTCATCAAAACGTGTATGTCAGATGTTCGCAACATCCACAAACGACGTTCGAGGTTCAGCACACCGAGCGGTGCACTAAGGACATAAGCCTTCTACGCAGCAATGAGGACAATCCTCGGTTTACGGACCCAGTCCGCATAATTGCTACTATCAACTTTCAACTAAATTTTCTCTAGGAACATATCTAAAACAGTAGAACTAAAGCGCGAGCTACGACATAATTTGCAAGGGCTTTTGACTATGTTCAGGATAATTAAGTTCATCTAATGAACTCCCACTCAGATAGACATCCCTTTAGTCATCTAAGTGATTACATGATCCGAGTAAACTAGGTCGTGTCGGATCATCACGTGAGACGGACTAGTCATCATCGGTGAACATCTTCATGTTGATCGTATCTACTATACGACTCATGCTCGACCTTTCAGTCTCTTGTGTTCCGAGGCCATGTCTGTACATGCTAGGCTCGTCAAGTCAACCTAAGTGTGTCACGTGTGTAAATCTGGCTTACACCTGTTGTATGTGAACGTTAGAATCTATCACACCCGATCATCACGTGGTGCTTCGAAACGACGAACTTTTGCAACGGTGCACAGTTAGGGGGAACACTTTCTTGAAATTTTAATGAGGGATCATCTTATTTACTACCGTTGTTCTAAGCAAATAAGATGCATAAACATGATAAACATCACATGCAATCAAATAGTGACATGATATGGCCAATATCATTTTGCTCCTTTTGATCTCCATCTTCGGGGCTCCATGATCATCATCGTCACCGGCATGACACCATGATCTCCATCATCATGATCTCCATCATCGTGTCTCCATGAAGTTGTCTCGCCAACTTATTACTTCTACTACTATGGCTACCGGTTAGCAATAAAGTAAAGTAATTACATGGTGTTGTTCAATAACACGCAGGTCATACAATAAATAAAGACAACTCCTATGGCTCCTGCCGGTTGTCATACTCATCGACATGCAAGTCGTGATTCCTATTACAAGAACATGATCAATCTCATACATCACATATCATTCATCACATTCTTTTTGGCCATATCACATCACATAGCATACCCTGCAAAAACAAGTTAGACATCCTCTAATTGTTGTTTGCATGTTTTACGTGGCTGCTATGGGTTTCTAGCAAGAACGTTCTTACCTACACAAAAACTACAACATGATATGTCAATTGCTATTTACCCTTCATAAGGACCCTTTTCATCGAATCTGATCCGACTAAAGTGGGAGAGACTGGCACCCGCTAGCCACCTTATGCAACAAGTGCATGTCAATCGGTGGAACCTGTCTCACGTAAGTGTACGTGTAAGGTCGGTCCGGGCCGCTTCATCCCACAATACCGTCGAATCAAGATTGGACTAGTAACAGTAAGCATATTGAACAAAATCAACGCCCACAACTACTTTGTGTTCTACTCGTGCAAAGCATCTACGCAATAGACCTAGATCATGATGCCACTGTTGGGGAACGTAGCAGAAATTCAAAACTTTCCTACGTGTCACCAAGATCTATCTATGGAGAAACCAGCAATGAGGGGAAGGAGAGTGCATCTACATACCCTTGTAGATCGCTAAGTGGAAGCGTTCAAGAGAACGGGGTTGAAGGAGTCGTACTCGTCGTGATCCAAATCACCGGAGATCCTAGTGCCGAACGGACGGCACCTCCGCGTTCAACACACATGCAGCCCGGTGACGTCTCCCATGCCTTGATCCAGCAAGGAGAGAGGGAGTGGTGTTGGGGAACGTAGCAGAAATTCAAAATTTTCCTACGTGTCACCAAGATTTATCTATGGAGAGACCAGCAACGAGTAGAAAGAGAGTGCATCTACATACCCTTGTAGATCGCTA
>NC_057813.1:148477796-148503202 GCF_018294505.1 Triticum aestivum | reverse complement strand
TATGTATTCACACGTGTATTATGATTTCCGGATAATACAGTTATAGCATGAATAAAAGACAATTATCATGAACAAGGAAATATAATAATAATACTTTTATTATTGCCTCTAGGGCATATTTCCAACAGTCTCCCACTTGCACTAGAGTCAATAATCTAGTTCACATCGCCATGTGATTAACACTCACAGGTCACATCGCCATGTGACTAATACCCAAGAGTTTACTAGAGTCAGTAGTCTAGTTCACATCACTATGTGATTAACACTCAATGAGTTTTATGTTTGATCATGTTGCTTGTGAGAGAGGTTTTAGTCAACGGGTCTGAACCTTTCAGATCCGTGTGTGCTTTACAAATCTCTATGTCATCTCCTAGATGCAGCTACCATGCTCTATTTGGAGCTATTCCAAACAACTGTTCTACTTGGAGCTATTCTAAATTATTGCTCCATTATATGTATCCGGTCTCCCTACTCAGAGCTATCCGGATAGGTGTCAAGCTTGCATCGTCGTAACCTTTACGACGAACTCTTTTACCACCTCCATAATCGAGAAAATTCCTTAGTCCACTAGTTACTAAGGATAACTTTGACCGCTGTCCTGTGAGCCATTCTTGGATCACTCTTGTACCCCTTGACTGACTCATGGCAAGGCACACTTCAGGTGCGGTACACAGCATAGCATACTGAAGAGCCTACGTCTTAAGCATAGGGGACGGCCTTCGTCCTTTCTCTCTATTCTGTCGTGGTCGAGCTTTAAGTCTTAACTTCGTACCTTACAACTCAGGCAAGAACTCCTTCTTTGACTGGTCCATCTTGAACACCTTCAAGATCATGTCAAGGTATGTGCTTATTTGAAAGTATTATTAAGCATTTTGATCTATCCTTATAGATCTTGATGCTCAATGTTCAAGTAGCTTAATCCAGGCTTTCCATTGAAAAACACTTTCAAAATAACCCTATATGCTTTCCAGAAATTCTACGTCATTTCTGATCAACAATATGTCAACAACATATACTCATCAGAAATTCTATAGTGCTCCCACTCACTTCTTTGGAAATACAAGTTTCTCATAAACTTTGTACAAACCCAAAAATTTTGATCATCATCAAAGCATACATTCCAACTCCGAGATGCTCACTCCAGTCCTTAGAAGGATTGTTGGAGCTTTGCATACTTATTAGCATCTTTCAGGATTGACAAAACCTTCCGGTTGTATCACATACAACCTTTCCTCATTAAAATCGTCGAGGAAACAATGTTTTGACATCCTATCTGCAAGATTTCATAAATAATGCAGTAATCGCTAATATAATTCCAACAGACTCTTAGCATCGCTACGAGTGAGAAAATCTCATCGTAGTCAACTCCTTGAACTTGTCGGAAAACATCTTAACGACAAGTCGAGCTTTCTTAATGGTGACATTTACCATCATTGTCCGTCTTCCTTTTGAAATCCATCTGTACTCATTAGCCTTACGACCATCGAGCCGTTCTGCCAAAGTCTACACTTTGTTTTCATACATGGATCCTCTCTCGGATTTTATGGCCTCAAGCCATTTATCGGAATCCGGGCCCACCATCGCTTCTCCATAGCTCATAGGTTCATTGTTGTCTAGCAACATGACCTTCAAGAAAGGATTACGTACCACTCTGAAGTAGTACGCATCCTTGTCATCCTACGAGGTTTGGGAGTGACTTGATCCGAAGTTTCATGATCAATACCATAAGCTTCCACTTCAATTGGTGTAGGTGCCACAGGAACAACTCCCTGTGCCCTGTCACACACTAGTTGAAGAGACGGTTCAATAACCTCATCAAGTCTCCACCATCCTCCCACTCAATTCTTTCGAGAGAAACTTTTCCTCGAGAAAGGACCCGAATCTAGAAACAATCCATATTGCTTTCGGATCTGAATTAGGAGGTATACCCAACTGTTTTGGGTTTCCTATGAAGATGCATTTTATCCGCTTTGGGTTCGAGCTTATCAACCTGAAACTTTTTCATATAAGCGTCGCAGCCCCAAACTTTTAAGAAACGACAACTTAGGTTTCTCTAAACCATAATTCATACGGTGTCATCTCATCAGAATTACGTGGTGCCCTATTTAAAGTGAATGTGGTTGTCTCTAATGCCTAACCCATGAACGATAGTGGTAATTCGATAAGAGACATCATGGTACGCACCATATCCAATAGGGTGCAACTATGATGTTCGGACACACCATCACATTATGGTGTTCCAGGCGGTATTAATTGCGAAACAATTTCCACAATGTCTTAATTGTGTGCCAAAACTCGTAACTCAGATATTCATCTCTATGATCATATCATAGACATTTTATCCTCTTGTCACAATGATCTGCTACTTCACTCTGAAATTACTTGAACCATTCAATAATTCAGACTTGTGTTTCATCAAGTAAATATACTCAACATTTACTCGAATCATCTGTGAAGTAAGAACATAATGATATTCACTGCATGCCTCAGCACTCATTCGACTGCACACATCAAAATATGTTACTTCCAACAAGTTGCTATCTTGTTCCATCTTACTGAAAATGAGGCTTTTCAGTCATCTTGCCCATGTGGTATGATTTGCATATCTCAAGTGATTCAAAATCAAGTGAGTCCGAATGATCCATTTGCATGGAGTTTCTTCATGCATATACACCAATAGACATGGTTCGCATGTCTCAAACTTTTCAAAAACGAGTGAGTCCAAAGATCCATCAACATGGAGCTTCTTCATGCGTTTTATACCATTATGACTTACATGGCAGTAACACAAGTAAGTGGTACTATCATTACTATCTTATATCTTTTGGCATGAAAATGTGTATCACTACGACCGAGATTCAATAAAACATTCCTTTAGGTGCAAGACCATTGAAGGTATTATTCAAAAATAGAGTAACCATTATTCTCCTTAAATGAATAACCGTATTGCGATAGACATAATCCAATCATGTCTATGCTCAACACAAACACCAATCTCGGTGGTAGAGGGAGCGTGCGATGCTTGATCATATCAACCTTGGAAACACTTCCAACATATATCGTCAGCTCACCTTTAGCTAGTCTCCGTTTATTCCGTAGCTTTTATTTCGAGTTACTAACACTTAGCAACCGAACCGGTATCCAATACCCTGGTGCTACTAGGAGTACTAGTAAAGTACACATTAACATAATGTATATCCAATATACTTCTATCGACCTTGCCAGCCTTCTCATCTACCAAGTATCTAGGGTAATGCTGCTCCAGTGGTTGTTCCCCTTATTACAGAAGCACTTAGTCTCGGGTTTGGGTTCAACCTTGGGTTTCTTCACTAGAGCATCAGCTGAATTGCCGTTTCATGAAGTATCCCTTTGTTCCCTTGCCCTTCTTGAAACTAGTGGTTTCACCAACCATCAACAATTGATGCTCCTTCTTGATTTCTACTTTCGCAGTGTCAAACATCATGAATATTTCAAGGATCATCATATCTATCCCTGATATGTTATAGTTCATCACGAAGCTCTAGTAGCTTGGTGGCAATGTCTTTGGAGAAACATCACTATCTCATCTGGAAGATCAACTCCCACTCGATTCAAGTGATTGTTGTGCTCAGACAATCTGAGCACAAGCTCAACGATTGAGCTTTTCTCCCTTAGTTTGCAGGCTAAGAAAATCGTCGGAGGTCTTATACCTCTTGACATGGGCACGAGCCTGAAATCCCAATTTCAGCCCTCGAAGCATCTCATATGTTTCGCGATGTTTCGAAAACGTCTTTCGTGCCTCAACTCTAAACCGTTTAACTGAACTATCACGTAGTTATCAAGACGTGTATGTCCGATGTTCACAACATCCACAAACGACGTTTGGGGTTCGGCACACTGAGCGGTGCATTAAGGACATAAGCTTTCTACTGATCGCATAATCGCTACTATCAACTTTCAACTATAATTTTCTCTAGGAACATATCTAAACAGTAGAACTTATAGCGCGAGCTACGACATAATTTGCAAAAGGTCTTTTGACTATGTTCAGGATAATTAAGTTCATCTTATGAACTCCCACTTAGATAGACATCCCTCTGGTCATCTAAGTGATCACATGATCCGAGTCAACTAGGCCATGTCCGATCATCACGTGAGACGGACTAGTCATCATTGGTGAACATCTTCATGTTGATCCTATCTACCATACGACTCATGCTCGACCTTTCGGTCTCCGTGTTCCGAGGCCATGTATGCACATGCTAGGCTCGTCAAGTTAACCCTAAGTGTTTTCGCTGTGTAAAACTGTCTTACACCCGTTGTATGTGAACGTAAGAATCCATCACACCCGATCATCACGTGGTGCTTAGAAGCGACGAACTGTAGCAACGGTGCACAGTTAGGGGAGAACACTTCTTGAAATTTTGTAAGGGATCATCTTATTTACTACCGTCGTCCTAAGCAAACAAGATGCATAAACATGATAAACATCACATGCAATCAAATAGTGACATGATATGGCCAATATCATTTTGCTCCTTTTGATCTTCATCTTCGGGGCTCCATGATCATCATCATCACCGGCACGACACCATGATCTCCATCATCATGATCTCTATCATCGTGTCTTCATGAAGTTGTCACGCCAACGACTACTTCTACTTCTATGACTAACGCGTTTAGCAATAAAGTAAAGTAGTTTACATGGCGTTCTTCAATGACACGCAGGTCATACAATAAAAAAAGACAACTCCTATGGCTCCTGCCAGTTGTCATACTCATAGACATGCAAGTCGTGAATCCTATTACAAGAACATGATCAATCTCATACATCACATATCATTCATCACATTCTTCTTGGCCATATCACATCACATAGCATACCCTGCAAAAACAAGTTAGACGTCCTCTAATTGTTGTTGCATGTTTTACGTGGCTGCTATGGGTTTCTAGCAAGAACGTTTCTTGCCTAAGCAAGACCACAACGTGATATGCCAATTGCTATTTACCCTTCATAAGGACCCTTTTCATCGAATCCGTTCCGACTAAAGTGGGAGAGACTGGCACCCGCTAGCCACCTTATGCACCAAGTGCATGTCAATCGGTGGAACCTGTCTCACGTAAGAATACGTGTAAGGTCGGTCCGGGCCGCTTCATCCCACAATACCGTCGAAACAAGATTGGACTAGTAACGGTAAGCATATTGAACAACATCAACGCCCACAACTACTTTGTGTTCTACTCGTGCAAAGAATCAACACAATAAACCTGGCTCTGATGCCACTGTTGGGGAACGTAGCAGAAATTCAAAATTTTCCTACGTGTCACCAAGATCTATCTATGGAGAGACCAGCAACGAGTAGAAAGAGAGTGCATCTACATACCCTTGTAGATCGCTAAGCGGAAGCGTTCAAGTGAACGGGGTTGATGGAGTCGTACTCGTCGTGATTCAAATCACCGATGATCCTAGTGTCGAACGGACGGCACCTCCGCGTTCAACACACGTACAGCCCGGTGACGTCTCCCACGCCTTGATCCAGCAAGGAGAGAGGGAGAGGTTGAGGAAGACTCCATCCAACAGCAGCACAACGGCGTGGTGGTGGTGGAGGAGCGTGGCAATCCAGCAGGGCTTCGCCAAGCACCATGGGAGAGGAGGAGTAGGAAGAGAGGTAGGGCTGTGCCAGAACTTCGTGTATAGCTCCCATGCGCCTCCCCACTATATATAGGGGTGGAGGGGCTGGTTTCTTGCCCTCCAAGTCCATTGGGGCGTTGGCCAAGGTGGGAGGAAAGAAATCTCATTATTTCCTTCCCCACCGATTGTTACCCCCCCTTTTTAGGGATCTTGATCTTATCCCTTCGGGATATGATCTTATTCCTTCTAAGGGGGGATCTTGGTGCGCCTTGACCAGGGGTGTGGGGCCTTGCCCCCACTACCCACGTCCATGTGGGTCCCCCCATGCAGGTGGGCCCCACTCCGGAACCTTCTAGAACCTTCCCGGTACAATACCGAAAAATCCCGAACATTTTCCGGTGGCCAAAATAGGACTTCCCATATATAAATCTTTACCTCCGGACCATTCCGGAACTCCTCGTGACGTCCGGGATCTCATCCGGGACTCCAAACAACATTCGGTAACCACATACAAACTTCCTTTATAACCCTAGCGTCATCGAACCTTAAGTGTGTAGACCCTACAGGTTCGGGAGACATGTAGACATGACCGAGACGTTCTCCGGTCAATAACCAACAGCGGGATCTGGATACCCATGATGGCTCCCATATGTTCCACGATGATCTCATCGGATGAACCACGATGTCAAGGACTTAATCAATCCCGTATTCAATTCCCTTTGTCTATCGGTATGTTACTTGCCCGAGATTCGATCGTCGGTATCCAATACCTTGTTCAATCTCGTTACCGGCAAGTCACTTTACTCGTTCCGTAACACATCATCCCGTGATCAACTCCTTGGTCACATTGCGCATATGATGATGTCCTACCGAGTGGGCCCAGAGATACCTCTCCGTTTACACGGAGTGACAAATCCCAGTCTCGATCCGCATAAAACAATAGATACTTTCGGAGATACCTGTAGTGCACCTTTATAGTCACCCAGTTACGTTGTGACGTTTGATACACCCAAAGCACTCCTACGGTATCCAGGAGTTACACGCTCTCATGGTCGAAGGAAGAGATAGTTGACATTGGCAAAGCTCTAGCAAATGAACTACACGATCTTTTGTGCTAGTCTTAGGATTGGGTCTTGTCCATCACATCATTCTCCTAATGATGTGATCCCGTTATCAACGACATCCAATGTCCATAGCCAAGAAACCATGACTATCTGTTGATCACAATGAGCTAGTCAACTAGAGGCTCACTAGGGACAAATTGTGGTCTATGTATTCACACGTGTATTACGATTTCCGGATAATACAGTTATAGCATGAATAAAAGACAATTATCATGAACAAGGAAATATAATAATAATACTTTTATTATTGCCTCTAGGGCATATTTCCAACAAGAGGTTGGGGAAGACTCCGTCCAGCAGCAGCACAATGGCGTGGTGGTGGTGGAGGAGCGTGGCAATCCTGCAGGGCTTCGCCAAGCACCGCGGGAGAGGAGGAGAAAGAGAGGTAGGGCTGCGCCAACAGGAGAAGAACTTCGTGTGTTGGGCTGCCCCTTTGCCTCCACTATATATAGGGGGAGAGGGACGGCTGCGCCCCCACCTAGGGTTCCCTCCCTAGGGGTGGAGGCAGCCCCAATCCCCATCTGGGTGGCGGCCAAGGGGGGAGAGGGGAAACTTGCCCCCCAAGTAGGGTGGGTGCGCCCCCTCCCCAAACCCTAGGTGCCTTGGGCCCTTGTGGGGGGGCGCACCAGCCCACCTAGGGCTGGTCCCCTCCCACACTTGGCCCATGCTGCCCTTTGGGGCCAGTGGCCCCACTTGGTGGACCCCCGGGACCCTCCTGGTGGTCCCGGTATGTTACCGATAACACCCGAAACTTTTCCGGTGACCAAAACAGGACTTCCCATATATAAATCTTTACCTCCGGACCATTCCAGAACTCCTCGTGACATCCAGGATCTCATCCGGGACTCCGAACAACATTCGGTAACCACGTATATCTATTCCCTATAACCCTAGCGTCATCGAACCTTAAGTGTGTAGACCCTATGGGTTCGGAAACCATGCAGGCATGACCGAGACAACTCTCCGGCCAATAACCAACAGTGGGATCTGGATACCCATGTTGGCTCCCACATGTTCCACGGTGATCTCATTGGATGAACCACGATGTCGAGGATTCAATCAATCCCGTATACAATTCCCTTTGTCTAGCGGTATTATACTTGCCCGAGATTCGATCATCGGTATGCCGATACCTTGTTCAATCTCGTTACCGGCAAGTCTCTTTACTCGTTTCGTAACACATCATCCCGTGATCAACCCCTTGATCACATTGTGCACATTATGATGATGTCCTATCGAGTGGGCCCAGATATACCTATCTGTCACACGGAGTGACAAATCCCAGTCTCGATTCATGCCAACCCAACAGACACTTTCGGAGATACTTGTAGTGCACCTTTATAGCCACCCAGTTACGTTGTGACGTTTGGTACACCCAAAGCATTCCTACGGTATCTGGGAGTTGCACAATCTCATGGTCTAAGGAAAAGATACTTGACATTAGAAAAGCTTTAGCATACGAACTACATGATCTTTGTGCTAGGCTTAGGATTGGGTCTTGTCCATCACATCATTCTCCTAATGATGTGATCCCGTTATCAACGACATCCAATGTCCATGGTCAGGAAACCATAACCATCTATTGATCAACGAGCTAGTCAACTAGAGGCTTACTAGGGACATGGTGTTGTCTATGTACCCACACATGTATCTGAGTTTCCTATCAATACAATTATAGCATGGATAATAAACGATTATCATGAACAAGGAAATATAATAATAATAACTAATTTATTATTGCCTCTAGGGCATATTTCCAACATCCCCAAGCTTAGATGCTTGAGACTTCTTGAAATATTATCTTGGGGTGCCTTGGGTATCCCCAATCTTGAACTTTTGTGTCTCCTTAATTCCTCCCATATCATGGTTTCTCTTCTTTTTATCAAAAGCTTCGTTCACAACAAACTCAATAAGAACTCGTGAGATAGGTTAGTATAAACCTATGCAAAACCTTATCATTTTCTACTGTAACAAATCACTAACATTATTATCAACATTGCATACTAAATGCCTCTGTATATTTAATACTCCTATCCTCAAATAGAATCATTAAACAAGCAAACATATGCAAACAATGCAAACATAACAGCAACCTGCCAAAACAGTACAGTCTGTAAAGAATGCAAGAGTATCAATACTTCCCTGACTCCAAAAATTATGAACTAAAATTCCCACTGTAATAAATTTATCAGAGCTTAATATGCAAAAATATTCAACGTTATACCATTCTCTGAATTTTCTAGGGAATTTTCGCAACAGCGGTAAACTCTCTGTTTTCAAACAGCAACATGTATACTAGCAAAATAAGCATGGCAAAGGCTATCCTTGACAATTTTATTGAAACTAAAGATGCAAAACATTATTATAACTAACAGTAAGCAAAAAATAACAAAATAAAATGACGCTCCAAGCAAAACACATATCATGTGGTGAATAAAAATATAGCTCCAAGTAAAGTTACCGATGAACGAAGACGAAAGAGGGGATGCCATCCGGGGCATCCCCAAGCTTAGGCTCTTGGTTGTCCTTCAATATTTCCTTGGGGTGCCTTGGGCATCCCCAAGCTTAGGCTCTTACCACTCCTTATTCCATAGTCCATCGAATCTTTATCCAAAACTTGAAAACTTCAACCACACAAAACTCAACACAAAACTCGTAAGCTCCGTTAGTATAAGAAAATAAAACCACCACTTAGGTACTGTAATGAACTCATTCTAAATTCATATTGGTGTAATATCTACTGTACTCCAACTTATCTATGGTTCATACCCTCCGATACTACTTATAGATTCATCAAAATAAGCAAACAACACATAGAAAACAGAATCTGTCAAAAACAGAACAGTCTGTAGTAATCTGTATCAAACGTATACTTCTGGAACCCCAAAAATTATGAAATAAATTGTTGGACCTGAGAAATTTGTCTATGAATCATCTTAAAAAAGAATCAACCTAAAAGCACTCTCCAGTAAAAATGGCAGCTAATATCATGAGCGCTAAAGTTTCTGTTTTTCACAGCAAGATCGCATAAACTTCACCCAAGTCTTCCCAAAGGTTCTACTTGGCACTTTATTGAAACAAAAGCTATAAAACATGATTACTACAGTATCATAATCATGTGGACACACAAAAACAGTAAGGGTAAATATTGGGTTGTCTCCCAACAAGAGCTTTTCTTTAATGCCTTTCTAGCTAGGCATGATGATGACAATGATGCTCACATAAAAGATAAGAATTGAAACATAACGGGAGCATCATGAAGAATATGACTAGCACATTTAAGTCTAACCCACTTCCTATGCATAGGGATTTTGTGAGCAAACAACTTATGGGAACAATAATCAACTAGCATAGGAAGGTAACACAAGCATAGCTTCAAGAATTTAAGCACATAGGGAGGAAACTTGATATTATTGCAATTCCTACAAGCATATGTTCCTCTCTCATAATAATTTTCAGTAGCATCATGAATGAATTCAACAATATAACCAGCACCTAAAGAATTATTTTGATGATCTACAAACATAGAATTTTTAATACTCTCCACATAAGCAAAATTCTTCTCATCAATAGTAGTGGGAGCAAACTCAACAAAATAATTATCATGTGAGGCATAATCCAATTGAAAACTAAAATCATGATGACAAGTTTCATGGTTATTATTATCCTTAATAGCATACGAGTCATCACAATAATCATCATAGATAGCAACTTTGTTCTCATAATCAATTGGAACCTCTTCCGAAATAGTGGAATCATCACTAAATAAAGTTGACACTCTTCCAAATCCACTTTCATATTCATCACAATAAGATTCAACATCCTCCAAAATAGTGGGATCACTACTTCCTAAAGTTGACACTCTTCCAAACCCACTTTCATCAATATAATCATCATAAATAGGAGGCATGCTTTCATCATAATAAATATTCTCATCAAAACTTGGGGGACAAAAAATATCATAATCATCAAACATAGCTTCCCCAAGCTTGTGGCTTTGCATATCATTAGCATCATGGATATTCAAGGAATTCATACTAACAACATTGAAATCATGCTCATCATTCACATATTTCATGCCAAGAACTCTACGTAATTCTTCTTCTAGCACTTGAGCACAATTTTCCTTTCCATCATACTCACGAAAGATATTAAAAAGACAAAGCGTATGAGACAAACTTAACTCCATTTTTTTGTAATTTTCTTTTATAAATTAAACTAGTGCTAAAACAAGAAACAAAAAGATTCGATTGCAAGATCTAAAGATATACCTTCAAGCGCTAACCTCCCCGGCAACGGCGCCAGAAAAGAGGTTGATGTCTACTACACAACCTTCTTCTTGTAGACGTTGTTGGGCCTGCAAGTGCACAAGTTTGTAGGACAGTAGCAAATTTCCCTCAAATGGATGACCTAAGGTTTATCAATCCGTAGGAGGCATAGGATGAAGATGGTCTTTCTCAAGCAACCCTGCAACCAAATAACAAAGAGTCTCTTGTGTCCCCAACACACCCAATACAATGGTAAATTGTATAGGTGCACTAGTTCGGCGAAGAGATGGTGATACAAGTGCAAAATAGATAGTAGATATAGGTTTTTGTAATCTGAAATAATAAAAACAGCAAGGTAACAGGTGGTAAAAGTGAGTGTAAACGGTATTGCAATGATAGGAAACAAGGCCTAGGGTTCATACTTTCACTAGTGCAAGTTCTCTCAACAATAATAACATAGATAGATCATATAACAAGCCCTCAACATGCAACAAAGAGTCACTCCAAAGCCACTAATACCGGAGAACAAACGTAGAGATTATGGTAGGGTACGAAACCACCTCAAAGTTATTCTTTCGGATCGATGTATAAAATAGTTCGTACTAGAATAACACCTTAAGACACAAATCAACCAAAACCCTAATGTCACCTAGATACTCCATTGTCACCTCAAGTATCTGTGGGCATGATTATACGATATGCGTCACACAATCTCAGATTCATCCAACCAACATAAAAGTACTTCAAAGAGTGCCCCAAAGCTACTACCGGAGAGTCAAGAACGTGTGCCAACCCCTATGCATAGGTTCCCAATGTCATGAAACCCGCAAGTTGATCACCAAGACATACATCAAGTGTTCTCATAAAAGACTCAATCCGATAAGATAACTTCAAAGGGGAAACTCAATTCATCACAAGAGAGTAGAGGGGGGAGAAACATCATAAGATCCAACTACAATAGCAAAGCTCGGGATACATCAAGATCGTGCCATAGAGGGAACACGAGAGAGAACAGAGAGAGAGAGATCAAACACATAGCTACTGGTACATACCCTCAGCCCCGAGGGTGAACTACTCCCTCCTCGTCATGGATAGCGCCGGGATGATGAAGATGGCCACCGGTGATGGGTTCCCCCTCCGGTAGGGTGCCGGAACGGGCTCCCGAGAGGTTTTTGGTGGCTACAGAGGCTTGCGGCGGCGGAACTCTTGATCTACTTCTGTTCTGGAAGTTTTACGATACGTAGGTATATATGGGTGCAAGGGGTACATCAGTGGACCGAAGGGGGGGCACAAGGCAGGGGGCGCCCCAGGGGGGTGGGCGCGCCCCACACCCTCGTGAGCACCTCCCTTCTTTCCTGACGTGCACTCCAAGTCCATCGGGTGGCTTTCCTTCCAAAAATAACTTCTCTAGTTGATTTCGTTCCGTTTTGACTCCGTCTGATATTCCTTTTCCTCGAAACACTGAAATAGGCATAAAACATCAAATCTGGGCTGGGCCTCCGGTTAATAGGTTAGTCCCAAAAATAATATAAAAGTGGAAAATAAAGCCCAATATTGCCTAAAACAGTAGATAAAGTAGCATGGAGCAATCAAAAATTATAGATACATTGGAGACGTATCATGCTTCAAGTATTATTATTTTTATGTTTTATAAGCTTTTATCTTGAATCATTTGGATCTGAACAGTCATGCCACAATAAAGAAAATTACATTGAGAATTATGCTAGGTAGCATTCCACATAAAAAATTCTGTTTTTATCATTTACCTACTCGAGGATGAGCAGGAATTAAGCTTGGGGATGCTTGATATGTCTCCAAGGTATCTATAATTTTTGATTGTTCCATGCTATTATATTACCCATTTTGGATGTTTATGGGCTTTACTTTACACTTTTATATCATTTTTGGGACTAACCTACTAACCGGAGGCCCAGCCGGAATTGCTGTTTTTTTGCCTATTTCAGTATTTCGAAGAAAAGGAATATCAGACGGAGTCCAAACAAAATGAAACCTTCAGGAGCGATCTTTTTGGAACAAACGTGATCCAGAGGACTTGGAGTGGAAGTCAAGAAACAAGCGAGGCGGCCACGAGGGTGCCCGGCGCGCCCCCTACAAGTGGGTGTGCCCCCACCCTCGTGGGCCCCTCGATCATCCACCGACGTACTTCTTCCTCCTACATATACCCATGTACCCCGAAAACATCAGAAGCGACCATGAAAAACTATTTCCACCGCCATAACCTTCTATATTCACGAGATCCCATCTTGGAGCCTTCGCCGGCGCTCCTCCGGAGGGGGAATCGGTCATGGAGGGCCTCTACATCATCTCCAAGGCCTCTCTGATGAGTGGTGAGTAGTTTACCACAGACCTTCGGGTCCATAGTTATTAGCTAGATGGCTTCTTCTCTCTCTTTGAATCTCAATACAAAGTTCTCCTTGATCTTCTTGGAGATCTATTCGATGTAACTCTTTTTGCGGTGTGTTTGTCGAGATCCGATGAATCGTGGGTTTATGATCAAGTTTATTTATGAGAAATATTTGAATCTCCTCTGAATTCTTTTATGTGTGATTAAGTTCTCTTTGCAAGTCTCTTCGAATTATTAGTTTGGTTTGGCCTACTAGATTGATCTTTCTTGCAATGGGAGAAGTGCTTAGCTTTGGGTTCAATCTTGCAGTGTCCTTTCCCAGTGACAGCAGGGGCAGCAAGGCACATATGGTATTGTTGCCATCGAGGATAAAAAGATGGGAATTGTATCATATTGCATGAGTTTATCCCTCTACATCATGTCATCTTTCTTAATGCGTTACTCTATTCTTTATGAACTTAATACTCTAGATGCATGCTGGATAGCGGTCGATGTGTGGAGTAATAGTAGTAGATGCAGGCAGGAGTCGGTCTACTTGTCACGGACGTGATGCCTATATACATGATCATGCCTAGGTAACCTCATAATTATTCGCTTTTCTATCAATTGCTTGACAGTAATTTGTTCACCCGCCGTAATAATTATGCTATCTTGAGAGAAGACACTAGTGAAACCTATGGCCCCCGGGTCTATCTCTTATCATATAAGCTTTCAATCTACTTTTATTTGCATCTTTACTTTTCCAATCTATATTATAAAATACCAAAAATATATTTATCTTATCATATTATCTCTATCAGATCTCACTTTCACAAGTGGTCGTGAAAGGATTGACAACCCCTTTATTGCGTTGGTTGCAAGTTCTTGTTTGTTTGTGTAGGTGCGTGGGACTTTTGAGGAGCCTCCTACTGGATTGATACCTTGGTTCTCAAAAACTGAGGGAAATACTTACGCTACTACTGCTGCATCACTGATGTCTACTACACAACCTTCTTCTTGTAGACGTTGTTGGGACTGCAAGTGCACAGGTTTGTAGGACAGTAGCAAATTTCCCTCAAGTGGATGACCTAAGGTTTATCAATCCGTGGGAGGCGTAGGATGAAGATGGTCTCTCTCAAACAACCCTGCAACCAAATAACAAAGAGTCTCTTGTGTCCCCAACACACCCAATACAATGGTAAATTGTATAGATGCACTAGTTCGGCGAAGAGATGGTGATACAAGTGCAATATGGATGGTAGATAAAGGTATTTGTAATCTGAAATTATAAAAACAGAAAGGTAACTAATGATAAAAGTGAGCACAAATGGTATTGCAATGATAGGAAACAAGGCTTGGGGTTCATACTTTCACTAGTGCAAGTTCTCTCAACAATAATAACATAGATAGATCATATAAAAATCCCTCAATATGCAACAAAGAGTCACTCCAAAGCCACTAATAGCGGAGAACAAACGTAGAGATTATGGTAGGGTACGAAACCACCTCAAAGTTATTCTTTCGGATCAATCTATTCAAGAGTTCATACTAGAATAACACCTTAAGACACAAATCAACCAAAACCCTAATGTCACCTAGATACTCCATTGTCACCTCAAGTATCCGTGGGCATGATTATATGATATGCATCACACAATCTCAGATTCATCTATTCAACCAACACAAAGTACTTCAAAGAGTGCCCCAAAGTTTCTACCGGAGAGTCAAGACGAAAACGTGTGCCAACCCCTATGCATAGGTTCATGGGCGGAACCCGCAAGTTGGTCACCAAAACATACATCAAGTGGCACATGATATCCCATTGTCACCACAGATAAGCACGGCAAGACATACATCAAGTGTTCTCAAATCATTAAAGACTCAATCCGATAAGATAACTTCAAATGGAAAACTCAATCCATTACAAGAGAGTAGAGGGGGAGAAACATCATAAGATCCAACTATAATAGCAAAGCTCATGATACATCAAGATCGTGCCATAGAGGGAACACGAGAGAGAACACGAGAGAGAGAGAGAGAGAGAGATCAAACACACAACTAGTGGTACATACCCTCAGCCCCGAGGTTGAACTACTCCCTCCTCGTCATGGAGAGCGACGGATGATGAAGATGGCCACCGGTGATGGGTTCCCCCTCCGACAGGGTGCCGGAACGGGCTCCCGAGAGGTTTTTGGTGGCTACATAGGCTTGCGGCGGCGAAACTCCCGATCTATCTTCTCCGTGGATGTTTTTTAGGGTACGTGGGACTATATAGGTGAAAGAAGTCGGTCGGGGGGGTGCTCGAGGGGCCCACGAGATAGGGGGCGTGCCCAGGAGGGGTGGGCGCGCCCTCCTGTCTCCTGGCCTCCTTGAGGTTCTTCTAACGTGAACTCCAAGTCTCCAGGATCATATTCTTCCAAAAAATCACGTTGCCAAAGGTTTCATTCCGTTTGGACTCTGTTTGATATTCCTTTTCTTCGAAATACCGAAACAGGCAGTAAAACAACAATATGGGCTGGGCCTCCTGTTAATAGGTTAGTCCCAAAAGTAATATAAAAGTGTATAATAAAGCCCATAATTATTCAAAACAGATAATAAAATAGCATGAATGCTTCATAAATTATAGATACGTCACTACAAAAAAAATACACTTCCGTGATGATACGTGTTTGTCACAGTAGGTCGCGTTTTCTGTTATGCATGTACATCCACGACGATTTTATGACAGAATCAAGATAGTCATACATGTGCTGTCGTGGAAGTGTTCCATGACATTACCAAAATTATCATCACGGAAGTGTCCACTTCCGTGACGATAAATCGCGCATCACAGAAGTTCTTTCGTCAAGGGTGACCGACACATGGCATCCACCGTAACGAAACGCCGTTAAGCTATCGGGTCGGGTTTTGGATCCGATAACCCAATAACAGCCCCGACCAATGGGAAATTTCCACGTGTAAAATTCTTATTGGCAGGACGAAACACGTGTCAGCTCGTCAATGGGTCAGATGGGCGCCTATGATATGTCGACACGTGCCACGGCCCACCACTGGCCCATTTAGCTTACAAAGCCGGCCCGTTTAACTTGGTCAAAAGTTAACGGGCTGGCCCATGAAAAGCCTGTTAACAGTCTCTTCGCAAATAGCCCATTTTATGGCCCGTTAACTCATGGCCCGTTAGGAACTAAAGGAAATCGGCCCAAGAACGTCATGTGGGCCGTCGAATATAACACCAGCCCATTTCACTTTCGGCCCATGTATGGCCCATGATGTCTTTCGGCCCATATGAGGCCTTCATATCTTTCGGCCCTTTACAGGCCCACGGTGACTCTAGCCCATAATGAACAATAATTTTCTTTGTACCCATTAACGGCCCGTGATTTACATGGGCCGTTTCCAGCCCGTGTTAGCTTTCGGCCTATTAACGGCCCATACGTTCTTGGGCTCCTTTTCGGCCCTCGATTACTTTCGGCCCGTTACTAGCCTGCTCCCCTAATGGGCCAAATTGGGCCCATGGCAAGAGTCGGCCCGTTACTAGCATGTTCCACAAATGGGCCAAATTCGGCCCATGGCAAGAGTCGGCCCATTACTGGCCTGTTACCCGAATGGGCCAAATTCGGCCCATGGCAAGAGTCGGCCCGTTTCTGGCCAGCCCGTCCTATATTCTGGCCCATTAACGACCTGTTATGCCTGTGACAGAATTAAGCTTTTGCAGTCCTACAGCCTGTTAACGGCCTGTTACCGTGCTGGGCCGATACCAATTATGCCCGATTACGGCCCATGTAGACCCATTTATCCGACGGCCCGAGGCCCACCGATTATAGGCCCATTTATCGATGGCCCGAGGCCCACCGATTATAGGCCCATTTATCGACGGCCCGTAGGAGACCCATGGATCCTACGGCCCGTATATGGCCCATGGGTAGTTGCGGCCACTTGCAAACCAGGGAAAAAGAAGACTAGGAAATAAATAAGGCCGAAACTAACGCTAGGCTATTAAGGCGATTGCACATATTACATCCACTCGGCATCAAAGATCGCCACCAGTGCAAATATAGGGAACACCCTACACTATACAAAAATGGCTTGCTGTTTTCTTCAGTCGGTGGTTGCACGTTAAGAATAAAATTTGTATCGCACCAAAAAAAATTACAACTATATAACAAAAGGAAGGTTGGCATAAAACTTAACAGTCTAGCAGATAAATGCACCACCAGAAGTTCAGAAGCTCGGTTCATTTGACCTGACTGTTACGTTTTCATGTTGTATTGTCCGATGGAGCACCATAACCCTCGCCTTCATTTCCCCTAGGCTCCTGAACAACATAGCAAATGTCTGATAGTCTGGTTTCAAAACCATGCATATCTTGACGACATTGAGCAATGTTTCTCCTTGTTTCACAAAGGGCCTCTGCTAGGGAATGGACTTGTGTCTGGAGCGCAGATACAACATTGCTTTGAGCTTGCATATCTTGATCATGAGGCAGTTTGGATGATATTGCCTTAACAACCAACCCAGTATTACGCAGGAACGTGCTTTTGGCACTGTTAGTGGACAGGTACTGACCCACTGCAGCAACAGCTGACATTGCGGTTATAGTTGCCTCGCCACCTTCAGAAGGTGGCGGTTCCACCATTTTTTCCATAGCTCGCTGAAAAGTTGAGGTTTTACATTAGTAGTACCAGAATAGAAGATATTAAGGAGGAAGCAAAACCAAACAAAATAGCTTTGGTCTATATACAAAACTTATTCTGGTGAACCCATGTAAAATATTAGTTGTATTTTATTGCAAAGTACATAATAAAACCAGGTTCCAAACATATGACCATGTACCATCGCTAATGTATTGTCTATCTCTTCACATTGTATTGAGGGCTAAGGATAAAGAGACGAAGTTTATAATACGGTAAGCATAGTATGACATCATTCATATCACAAAACAACTGAGAATAGACAAACAGGCAATTGTAACGTTGTGTGGGCAAGTCCAGCACGGAACTAGATTATGGGTCAAGATCAAAGGAACATCACTCCTCCCTTTTAAACCTTGTAAGGTGCAATGATACGCTAAGAGAATTGTGTATAAAATTGAAAAGAGTAATAGACATTGGCTGCAAACCATGCAGTTCAAGGCACAAGTCAGAGTAAGTAGTAGTTAAAAGGCATGAGGATTAAGGACTTACAACAGCGGCTTTGACTGGTGTAGTCATGCCCTTCTTCTTGCTGGTGTGACAGTCCTTGAAGATTTCCACAACATTTGGTTCGGGTACTTTTTGGTCCTTGCGGGCTTTCCTCTGCATTTCAAACAAGTCAATATAGATCTGATAATATGGTACAGCAAAAAGAGTGAAACAGCGGCTAATTACAAGAGCCTCGCAGTGTGCAATATAGCTACGAGATCCTGTCGTCTGTTGGAATTTCACTTTCGCATGGTTGGCCTTGTTCTTTGAACAGTTCACCTACAAGAAGATAGATTTGTGTGGTACATGCGTCAATAGGACTTCAACATGTGATCTGATCACATATATATAATGTACCTGATACTTCGGATCAGACCAGTGTTTAACAAGGCCCCTCCAGTCTTCATCCGATATATTTTCCACTTGAGATGTTTGGGAAAGTTCACTGTTAGCCTTGCCTTCAAAGTGAGTTTTCCTCAAGTTATACCGATATTGTTGCAGAGCAGACTTGAAAACATGGGTGCAAAATTGTCTGGTTGCATCATCTTGGCTATCCAACTTAAACCTCATCTATTGAAAATTATGGGAGTCTCATTATCAGCAACCTAGAAAGTATGGGACAGAGCAAGACGATATTACTAGTTTCCATACATAACCATACTTACAGATAAATGGTCGAGGAAGGTGTTTAACTGGGTTTCGTCTTTGTCATTCCTGTACTGAATCCATGTTGGGAGGATACGTACATGACACCTAACGGCAACAGCTGCCTCTGATACTAACTTGGCTGACTCTGTAGCATCACGTGGCCTTTTTAAACCTGCCTCAAAACGGATCTCCATTCTTCCTCCTCTAGATTTAGTAACCTATCGAGCATTATCCCTGATGTTTGTTTCCTCTTGCACCTAGGTGCTAGCACAACAACGAACATAGGAAGTGTTAGTGTACATCAAACTGTGAGACTACATATAAAGAAGCATGCAACTGTAACTTGACTCCAGCAACTACCTTCTTGCTGTTGAAGCTCACAAGGTTCATTTGATATTGCCAACTCGTCTTGTGTCAAGAGTGCTTGGGAAGTAGTGTCAGGTGGCAAGGGAGCTTGGGAACATGCTGCTAGCTCAGTTGACGCACGAGTATGTCGTGCAGCTGGTAGTACTGCGGTAGGTGTTGCAAGAACTAGGGTTGTCTCTGCTTGTTTGGTGGCAGCTATTTGTTTCTGTTTGGCTTTTTTTGCAGCTCATGTAGCATGGGATGCCGTGTTTGTAGAATTTTCTGTTGGACTTTCACCTTCTATTGCACCATCAGTACCAGTAGAATCTGCAGGATTCATCCGCCTCTCATTCCTTGCCATTCTGTGTTTCTTCCTCTTTCTCTGTGCCATGTTAAGTCAAGCCGACAAGAAAAATGAATAACAGTTTAGTTCTTCAGAACAAATTGATGCGTGATGCAGACGAACTGAACTTTGATGTTAGACAACCACATGATAGGAGGATGTAATATGTATGAAAAACAGGACGGAAGAGATAACCAGAACTATGATGTGTAAACTAAGAAGAAGACATTTCACCAAATTAGAAGCGATGCAATGGAAGGTAGACACCATATGAAAGATGCTACAAATATCGCTCTGCCAAGTTAACAGTGTCTCAGCATAAATGGCATTTAAAAAAAATGTGAAGCAGTACAAGAAATAAATCATATGCAAGATGCAAACAACATCATAGTACCATGTTAGAGGTCTCTCGTCATTAGTGCCATTGCATATTCACAGCATTGCATATTCACAGCTTATGATGTGTAAACTAAGGAGAAGGCATTTCAACAAATTAGAAGCAATGAAAGCTAGACACCATATGAAAGATGCAACGAATATCACTCTACCAAGTTAAAACTGTCTCGTCATAAGTGCCATTTCAACAAATTAGTAGTACAAGCTAGAAAAGAATGTGATATGTAACCTATATCACACTCCGAAGTCAAACGTGTCTTATGATAAGTGATTGTTGCAGGTTACACAACAGTAGTAATTTGATGTAAGAACATGGTGTGATAGATAGATATTGTATGTTCTAGAAACAGGAACACGTGTCTTATTCAAGTATAATGTGTAAAGTAAGCAGATGGAATTCAACAAAATTAGAAGCAATACAAGCTAGACATCACACATAACATGCAACCACATATAACAGTGCCAAGTTAGAGGGAGCACCAGTGATGCTGCACTAGGGGAGACGTGCTCATCATAAACACAGCTTTGTTGAGTGTCTATGCATGTGTTGTCTTGGAAATCATCTTGGGGGTGTGGAGGAGTAGAAACTGTAGAGGCCCTCCGTTTGGAAGGAGCACCTTTATCCGTTGCCTTGCTAACTTCCTTCTGCTTTATTGATTTTGAATTGTCAAGTAAAACCGACAAGAAAAAGCAATAAAATTCTCTCTTCAGAACTCATTCATGCATGATACTGACAATCACTACTTTGATGTAAGGCAAACACATGATACCAGGATGGAATATGTACGAAAAACAGGACGGCATGGCATGTTCAGAACTGTTTGTGTAAACTAAGCAGAAACCATTCCAGCAAATAAGAAGCAATGCAAGCTAGACACCACATGAAAGATGCAACCAATATGACTCTGCCAAGTTAAAAGCGTCCCATCATAAATGGAATTTCAACAAATTAGAAGCAGCGCATGCTATAAATCATATGAAAGATGCAACTAATATTGCACTGCATATACTAAAGGTGTCTCGTCATATTGATTGATGCGGGATACAAAAAAACAATAGTTTTATCTAAGGACATGCTTAATAGACAGATGTACTATGTACTAAATACAGTAAGGCATGTCACATTAACAGGTACAATGTCACATTTACAGGAGTATAAGCTAAGCATACTAGCACATGCAGTTTAACCAGATTGGAAGAATTATAATCTATACACCATATGCAACATGCAACCACATATCACGCTGCCAAGTTAGAGCAAGCACCTGCGATGCTAGTGTAGGGGAAATGCTGTAATCAACTACAGAGCTACGTTCACTATCTTCATCTAGCATTTCTGTTTCTTGAGAATCATGTCAGGAGGCTGATGCTGCATTCTTTAAATGAGGAGTAGTCCCCTTGCCTGCCTGCCTCGTCATAAGTGATTGATGAGGGATACACAAGAACATTAGTTTGATGTAAGAACATGGTTAATACACAGATGTACTAGTATGTACCAAAAACAGAAAGGCATGTCATATTCAAAGGTATAATGTGTAAGCTAAGCAGATGCAATTTAACCAAATGGAAGCAATACAAGCTAGACATCCGGCTGGAGTGGTGAACATGATCATCTAGGACCTAAGAGCCTGGTGGGAGGCGGGCTGCTTCGCCACCATCGCAGCTTTTTAGTTGGCTTCCAGGTGATGCCTGTCTTTGCTGGGCTTGTCACTGGCTCGGCCAGTGCCCTGACTAGCTATTTGTCTTCTGGTACTCACGGGATGGTGGTTCATGTAAAAAATATCTTTCCTTATCTTAATAAAGACCGACTTCGGCCTTTCAAATACAAGCTAGACACCATATGGAACATGCAACCACATATGACACCGCGAAGTTAAAGCAAGCACCTGGGATGGTGGTTCATTGCGAGCGAGGTCATCAACTCCAGAGCAACGTTTACCGTCTCCATCTTCTGACACTGCACCCTTTAAAGCGCTGTAACGTGTCGCGCCTAGCCGCGTAGAAAGCTAGCACGACTTGTATCTTTTCTTTTTTGCTTCGCTTTCGGCAGACTCTGAAATACCCTTGCATAAAAACACAATAGTGAGAGTATGGACAAAGTCTGTGCGGAACTAGTGCACTGTAAAAGTAGCAGATAGCAGGTGGCTGAAAAATAAATGATAGGAGACATATGATAGCTCTACAACATTGCATGGCAAACAAAATTAGATTCTACTCCGTATGATTTTGTAATATATGAGCACAGGAAATGCAGGTACTCCTCCAGCACACCACCACATGTGGTCATATCTAAGATAACAGTCGACTGAAAATAAATAGGTCAGTCAATTTTTTTAATGAACCGTCTGATCTATAAGGAACGGGCAGATGGCCTTCGTCTACCTCCCGCCAGTCACTGTTGATGATCTTTCTCGAACCGCCAGCGACCACCGGCCCAGACCCATGCCTCCGCCGCCCCGCCCTCCCATTGACCTCACACCACCGCCGTGCTTGGCAGCGCCCCCAAGCCATCCCTTTAATCCCGACCGACCTCCAGATCGGGCGCCAGTAGCTCTAGGCCGCACACGCCCCTAAGATAAACACCAAGGCGCTGCTTCCCCGGCGTAATAGTCGTACTAGCGCCTGTTACGCCGGGGAATGCTTCTGTTAATTGGGAATCAACTGGCCAGAAATTGAAATTCAGGGGGGGCGACGGACCTCTAGCTAAGGTGAAATAGTATATGAGGAGAAACATTATGCATCACGAGTTACTAGGAACATCTAGTATCAAGAAGAAGCGGTCAACTAGTGTCTTTTGTGGGATGAATACCGTGCAAGTAGAGACGTAAGATTTGCACGAATAAGGGAAGAGGAGTACCTTCTTCGGTTGCCGGTGTGGTCACCTCCACATGTCGCGCCGATCTTCTTCTTTTTACCGGGGAAACCGATGTTCTGGAGGGTGCAGGCTTGGACGAACCCATGGTCAAATTGTTGACTGTGTTGCCGTGGCCCTATGTCGGCGGAGGGGAAGCAGATCCGAGGCGGCGAAGGATGGCGTAGCAGGAACAGCTTCGGTGCGGTGGAGGGTGGCAAAGTTGGAGCGGCAACGGTGAGGCGCAGGACGGCGTGGTTGAACTGGCTCGGGTACGGACGGCTCGGCCTCGGCTTCAACTACTAGTCGTGGAGGGCGTTGCGGTTGAGGTTGCGGTGGAAGACGACGTCGGGGTATCGGCTCCGGCGTGATGGAGGAGGGCGGCGGTTGATGGGTGGGATGGGATGGCGGACGGAGGACGCCGGGGTTTCGCGGCTCGTGGAGACGTAGTTTTGGCGCCCATGGAGTACGAATGGGGAATCGGACGGGTGGGGGGAACCATGTTCGGTCTGGGACGCGCTTGTTTTTGGCTTTTTTGAACAGAAGATGGGACGCGCTTGTTTGAAATTTGGGGAAAGTACAAACTTTGCCCCCCTCTTAAATTTCAGACCTACTATGGGTCGGGGGTAGGATGGTAATCCCAGGTGTCCCAAATAGTGGGCGGGAGCGATTTCGGCCGCGCGCATGTGTGCTTAGGTGGCCATTGTGTATGAATGTTTTTCGGAGGCGGTTGCGTGGCGTCTAGATGAAGCTACAAACCTACCCCGGTTTAGACCTTTGGATGTCGGGCCGGTAGGTTCCACGGGTCGGAGTTATTAGAAAAGTAATTTCCTTGTACTACCAAACATTGGTCTCACGCGGTTTCGGGCGAGTAGAGGCTCTTTTGGCGCTTCGGTCGAAATTTTGAAACACAAGCATTCACGTTTAGAGTACTCTTGAACTATGAGGATTGACCCAAATAGACAACGTTATATTTGACCTTGTATGTTTGAAAACCTCATTAAATTATCCGCTTCCTTTTGAAATTTTGACACTTGAAAATCCTATAACTATGATTATTTTGGAATGGAGGAGCTAAATTTGAATCTATTTTGTACACGACTACATATGCTATTATGTACAAAATCAGAGCAAAGATTGGTGCCCCCATAGTTTAGGTATGGTTTACAAATGTCGTGATATCAAATTCAAATAATTGAATGGACTTCATGTTGAATTCGATTTTTTTAAACCACCTTAGGTTGAATTCAAATGTATGCTAGTTCATAGGTAGCTATTTATAAATGTCCATTGTGTAACTTTCGTATGTATAATGTGCTTTACACACACAACATGAACTATACTCACGTTTATATTCGATTGCTAAAGTGATGCATTGTCTGGAGTTCAAAATACTAACTATGTGGATCAATTGTGTCGAATAATAACATAGACATGGTCAAATTCGATAGAATCTAGATGTCTGATGGATCAATGGCCGCTCCTTGCGCGAATTGCAAATATCATGATCCCATCCTAATATTTGGATACAATTTATATCTTTAATCAATGTGTAGAGCAGTCTTTTGCATGTAGTTTCACTCTCCATCGGTGGTCTCTCACACATTCTCACACACTCTCTCCCGAGGTGTCTTTCTCGCACACATGCTATAGATATAACTGTCCCTCCCTCTCGTAACCATTTACAACTGTTTTCACTAACCCTTATCACAAGCACTCTTCCTCTCACAAACATACACACGCACAATCCTCATCGACCCTTTCTATATACATGGACCTGCCTACGTGTCTCATGTATGCACATTATCTTTACGCCTGTCTCGCACGCATTATCTCACACCTCTCTTCCTAATCGACGAGTATGATTCTATCAGAGCATTCTGTAGGATGCCCCTTAAAGTTAGGTTGGATGAATAGTAATATCAGAGATAAAGGGGTTACCTTAGTCCGAGAACCTAGGGTTACAAATCCTAGCCGGCTTTGTCAGTGGACACAGAGTCCTTCACAATTCTGCTATCTTTGTCTTGTACGACTAGTTATCCATGAGTCTTCCTAAATGTGTCATGGGCCGACCAATGTGGCGTAGGACGGAACCGAACGAAGGGCCTCACCTCGACCCACCGGACCTCACGCGGTGACACACCTCTGCCCCCACGTCTCATTATCTTCTCACACCCACACATACCAACACAAACACCACACACACAGAAAATTTCTCCTGGTGCCTCTATTCCCTCCCCCCTTGCATATACACACTCAAGGGAATGGAATCTCTTGTCGTGACGTCATATTCATC
>NC_057813.1:148469537-148477786 GCF_018294505.1 Triticum aestivum | reverse complement strand
ATCAACTACACATTCACAGATGTTACATCATGTACCCCATTGATCTAAAAAGCCCTCTATTCACGTTTATTTCACATACAACATTCCTTTTGAATAAAGTGTGGCCAAAAAATTATTTTAGAGTTTCTACATATATACAACATTACGAAGTTATATGGAGGAGTACGAATGCTAATTTGCATTGCATGGTGCCCACAATGATATTTATTCCGCACTGTGAATTTGTATATTTTTATACTATATACAAAGTTCATCATAATAAGGAGAAACGAAGAGCATCTCTCTCTCCATCGCATACCCCCCCCCCTGTACGCCCCTTTCACGTATGCACACAAAACTATCTCCAGGTCCTCTAAAAGTAAGCCCCCAAAAAATTCACGCATGTTTCATCTTTCTCTCGCGATATATGCAATGACGATCATTGTATTTGAAGCAAAAGCACGATACATACATTGGACTTCATAATCCACTCATTACGGTCACCGTTTACGTTTAGTGGTTATTATACAGTCACGGGCTCACCGTACAACTTTGTATTTGCTCATGACATGACTAGTTGACCAGTTAAACGCTCCATGTGGCACCTCTAGTGTTGCATCACGTTATCTCACTACCATCGTGCCCACCTGTCGACTTGTATCTACTCTACATCTACACTATTATAAAATACATAAAATATAAAATACACTCTTATAAAAAACAGAGTTGGTGATGATGGTGTGCCTGCCATCCTGCAATATAGCCTGTCCGATTTACATCTGACGGATAGGAAAGAAACTATGGCAATTTTGCAAAAAGGTACCCACACACCTCTCCACATTTGCAAATAAGGCCTTCCCTCGTTCATCCTTTTCTCTCACAAGCTAAACAAGTCATACAAATGCATCTTGATGTTACGTGCAACGCACGGGCATCTTGCTAGTAAGAATGAAAACAAACGACAAAACAATATTTTGACGGTGGTTCGAAGTCATGACCGCGGGCACAGCGGACAAGGTGGCCTTGTATTGGTATGCTGAGCCGTCTGTTTTAACACACAGGAGCTGGTGTGGTGATTATACACACACGCACGCATGCACACGAACTCCATCCACGCAACACTCACACAAACACATGCACCCACGCACGCATGCAACACTCACACGTACACACGCAGCCACGCACGCATGCAACACTCACATGCACACATGCACGCATGCATGCACACACCAGTACACCACACGACCAACACACACTCTCACGCTCAAGTGCTCAACCTACACGTGCATGCGCACACATCAGGCCCTGACAGACACATACACAACCAGGTGATTCCCGCGCATGGGTTGGAGCCTTGTCGTGCCTGCGTAAATTTGTGTTTATCTGACATTTTCCCTATGCGAACTGACAGGTGGGACCCACAAGGAACATGGTCAATTTAACTAGTCAACATGGCACCACGCAGACTATTTGGCCGGTCAACAGAGTGCAATCCGATGCTGAACTATGAGCAAGTGACCGGATAATCACCGCAAAACATATATAGTGACCGTAAGCAGCTTATTATGAAGTTCGAGACCGTATTACGCTTTTCTCTCTGTAGGCCCTCCCAAACTACATCTCTACACGTTCTCGCATGTTACATCTAACAACTATTCAATACAGCACTACTACTACACTCTAACACAATAAATCATATGTGTTTTTAGTTTTACTAGATATCATATTGTTACTTATAATTATTCAGTTTGCATACATTAAAATTGCATTTGAAATGTATGGCCAGTATCATCTACCGCGCGGGAAAAATCCCGCCCTTTCCTGTTTAATCGGGTTTGTATCGATGGATCGTGTGAAACAGCAAAACTATAGTACTATACAGTACAAGTGACAGTTCACTGGGCCGTCGTGTCATCTACTCCTCCGTCGTAAGAGTGGAGCGCTCGCTTTCATAAATCTTCTAGTCCCTTTCGCCGACATGTGGGACATCAAGCTACCGGGTCCACGTGCCATACCGGAATACATTGTAGAGCAGCCGAGGTGAAGCACCCCAGTCATGGCGCTGGCGTAGTAATGAGCAATGAGGCATCAAATCACAAAGCTGCACCTTTCCCGCAGTTAAGTTGGAGGGACGAAGTAATAATGCTAAAAAAAGAAGTTGGAGGGACGAAGCAACCATCATTTCACTCGTTGCTGAATCCGCTTCTCCCTCATCTTCTTCAACTTAACCACGTGTTGCTTCTGCCGTTGTTCTGCCTCATGTGGGACGTGGATCAGCATGGTAAAGCACTGACACATGGGACCGCATGTTAGCAAACCGCCAGGACAACGTCCTCCGAAAATAAGAAACCTCCCCTGCCATCCGCGCGGCAAAATCACCTCCTTTTTACTAATCTTTGATTCTATAATTTTTTAGATCAATATAATTGAGATTTCTATAGATAGCACATGGGAGAAAAACCAAGTGATACGGTTAAGGGCATCCACAATGTGTAGCCAAATGTGACAATAGCTTTTGGCATCGTGGGAACCATTGTGGACGGTGTTGCCAAAGCCAAAAAGATGGAACCAAAGCTCCCTGATTGATTGATTGAAGGAATAGAAAAATGCAACGTCTCTCCTCTTTCTCCCATGCTTGGACGCATGTAGTACAGTATAGAGCATAGAGTCTACTCCCCTGTCCCTTCTATCACAAATCACAAAGCAGTGAGGCGTCAAATCACAAAGCACGGACGAAGCAACCATCATTTCACTCTTCGCTGACTCCACTTCTCCATCGTCTTCCTCGAGAAACCATCTCACCGCACTAGTACTCCTAGTAGTAGTACTAGTAAAGGACTTCCTGGATGCAAATAAGGCGGTTGTCTCGGCTTGCAGGCGGCACTTGCGAACGACTTACTGTGGTCTCCCTCAATGGTGTTCTCCGTCGAATGCACTTCGCCAAACCACAAAAAAAATCGTCGATGTCACCGCAATGGGCAAGGAATTCAAATATAGTTACTACCTCCATTTTTTTGTACACAAGGCCAGTATATCAGAATTACAATTTGCAAAGGGCCACTAACACTAATCGAGGCAAAATTGATGGGGTTAGCAACCAAGGACATTAATATCCCCTGCATGCATGCGGAAGTGAGAAGGTTCATTTGCATGGCGCTGCATTAATCAAGCGATGAGGAGTGAGATGGTTAGCTCTTTGGTCTTTTGAGAAAAAAATACGCATTAATTGACACGTGAAACGAGGATTTGTATCGAAGGAAAACCCCGCCTTTCTTTTTTAACACTAGTACTCCTAGTACGTACGTACTTATCCTATTTGGGTCTAGGCCTTGCATTGCCAAACTTCACCACACATTTTTGCCAAGCTTGCCTAAAGTTTTCAAAATGAGAAGGAGGTACACTTGCGCATGGCTGTCGCGGTCGCACCGCACCCTCACACGGTCGCTCCTGCACGTCGCGGTCGCACCGCACCCTCACACAGTCGCTCCTGCACGCTGCAAACCCAACCAAGGGAACGCATGCTCACTGACACATGTTTGTCGCATGTGAACAAACCGAACTCAGCCATCCTATCGCTGACACATAACTTTCGTTCATAGAGTATGTTTATCCAACCGCATGTTGGGGAGTATCCGTACGGCCCGTGCGGTGGTCTGTTGAGGAAGAAGAAGAGGTGAGGAAGAAGGAAAGAAGGGTTAGGAGACGTAGGATATTCATCCAACCGCCTGAAATGGTAGACTGACCCAAGTCAGGCGACTTGCATAACAAATAGTATGTTTTTACACAGCAAAAGATCCATAAAAACAACAACATAAAGAAAAACTATCACTGCTCGCGGAAAGAGACGGCCTCGTCGTCTTTGGCTGCCGACGTGTGTCTCCGCACCGTGGTTGTCCTCGGCCTCTAGATACTCGTTCAAGTGGAGCGTGCGGGCGCTCTGCACAGACGAGAGCACAACCCGGTTCAAGTTGAGGACGCCCGGTTCCGCCTGTAGGAGGTCCTCGATGGCAGCGGCATCCGCGTGCTCCGCGTCGAGTCGAGCCTCCGCCGCCCGGTTCAAGTCCAGGACTTCCGGTTCCACCTGCAGGAGGGCGTCGATGAGAGCGGCATCCGCGCGCTCTGTGTCAAGTCGAGCCTCTGCCGCCCGGTTCATGTCCAGGACGTCCGGTTCCGCCTGCAGGAGGGCCTCGATGGCAGCGGCATCCGCGCGCTCCGCCTCAAGTTGAGCCTCCGTCGCCCGGTTCACATCCATGACATCCAGTTCCGCCTGCAGGAGAGCCTCGATGGCAGCGGCATGCGCGCGCTCCGCGTCGAGTTGAGGCTTTGCATCCCGGTCCTCCTTTAGTATCGCCATGTTGAATCGCTGGTCTGCCTGCACCATGGGGGACTTGGACGCCGGCACGAAGTCGATGTCCATCGTCTCATACCCATCGGGGGCCTTCTGCGCCGCGACCTCCACAGTGAACATTGGATCGGCTTCCTCCTCCTCGTAGCTTGGCTCCAGAGAACTCGGGGATTGGCCCGCCGCAAAGCAAGCTTGGGAACAGGTCTGTGGCGCCGACCGCCGCCGCGATTTCTGCGCGGCGCTCTGGCGTCAGAATCTTGTAGTAAGTGATCTTGCGGCGCACCATGGCTTTCCGGCGAACTAGGGGCGCTTGATGCGGGCTAGGGGATCGAAAGGTGGGGGAATGGGCTGGAGATTTGGTGTGGTTTTAGGGCAGTGGCTGGCGTAGGCCGAGCAGCGAAGGTTCTAGTGTGAATAGTGGTTCCGGTGACGACCGGTCAATCGGTTTTGACTGTACATCGCTCTTGTCGCATCCGCATTGCAGCCCGGCACGCTGGACCCTCCACGTCGCTCACCGAATGGAACGCGCTTCTTCTTGCATTTTTGCTCGCTTGTGGGACCGCAGTTGAGAGCAAACCGACATCCCTCCCCCTCCCCCGCCCGCGTCATTTATTATACCACCACTCCCTCTGTTTTATGCAGAGTAAGTAAAAACAGAGGGAGTATACTACTGATGAGGATCCCCTGACGTGGCCGAACCCATTGAGTAACTGACATGCAGGGCCTAGCAAGCATGGGGTCCGCCAGTAAGTGACCAAAAGGGAGGGTAAGGCAGGGATACCTACGTCAGAGGATCCACTTCCACTATACTACTTTGACCAAATGTTAGAGTAATAATATATGACATGCAACTTACACAAATGTTAGAGTAATAATATATGACATGCAACTTACACAAAGCATACATGGTCTAATGCGTTTTTCGAGGCTAACTTTGACCAAATGTTAGAGTAATAATATATGACATGCAACTTACACAAAGCATACGGTCAATTTCGTATCTGAAAGGAGTTTCCAATGATATAATTTTCACATTATACATCTCATGTGCTCCCTCCGTCTAGGTGTGTAAGTCATCTTACGAAAACCAAATAATCCCAAAACACGTAGGCGCGGTGCATTAACTTCCACCTCATTTCTTGTTTTTGACATATCAACCAATAAGAGATGAGGGTGTGCATGCTTTTAATGACCTGAGACTATCAAACATGACATGCAGTGGTTAGTTCATTGCATGCAATACTATTAATTAGCAAATAAACATTAATGTCTCTCATTTTTCCCCTCCTCCTTGGTCACGGTGCACAGCCTAAGATGACTTACTCACCTATGTGAAAGGAGTACTATTAATCTTGTCAATAGTCAAATTGGAAACCATCTTGAGTACAAATCTAGGAGTACGTACGAATCTAACAATATTGATTGGGCGTTGTTGAATGTTGATACCTTTTTTATCATAGTAGAGATACTTTGACTACACATAAAACTTATATGTAAAGTAGAAAGGATAGGAGGGTGTATATTGTACGTTCAAAAACGAAACGAACATTGGATACCCTTTATATATGATTTTGCAGATGCTATCATCACCGGTTCAAAATTTTGAATCCGCCTTAGGTATCACGTGCCCCCACTCGTTCCCTCTCGATTTCATCTCGGGGTCCGGAGATCTATTGAAAGAGGACTAGGGTGGATACATGCGAATGATACTCGGCGGAATGTTCAAATGAGGCATGCGAGAGGATGGACTCGACTGGAGGGCGACATGATCAATGGAGAAGAGGGTTGGAGAGGAATGAGAAATAAGCAAACGCCACATGATTACACTTGAACGACTCAAATAAACAATAAGTTGTCTCGCTTGGCCTACATAGTGAAAGGCCTAATGCACAACACGGAGCACTGACGCTCGAATATGGCCGGGAAAACAGGGAAACCGACATGTGGGGCACACCCGTCGGGACGACATAGTGCAGACTAGTCCAATGGACGAGCTGGCCCACGACCTCCTCGCCACCGACAATCGTTCATGTGGGTCGTTGGGGCCAACAACGGAGCGCAGCTCCAGCACCGCCTCTGGACACAGCGACCGCGGTGAGCGACACGCTCATATCGTTGATAGACACGGTCGGTTTCAGTGTGCCGAGGGTGGCGTTAGTGCTGTGGCACGACCAACGGTATGTTTGGTTTGTGCCCAAGGTTGCCCCATCAAAGCATTGGGTAGCCAAAATTTTGGTTGAGGTATTGGTTGCCCATGATTTGGCCGACATTAGCAAGAAAAATGAACTAGAGTTGGCTAGAGTTCATTGGCATGCCAAAGAAATGGCAACCATCCAAACAAAGACCAATCTTTGGGTCATGACCAAAATTTTGGTAAGGTGCACTTTGGCCACAATCCAAACACACCCCAACACCCGCCTCGTCGAGGATGCACGGGGCGCCGCGACGCGTCCGCGGAGTGGTGTAGCGCGGCCAACTGCATCCTCTGGACCTGAGACCATGCTGGGTCGTCTTGCTTTTTCAATGACATGCGGGGATCGCATTTGAGCAAAGGGAATCTCCAACGTTGCCATGACCGCAGCTAACTACCCTGGCACACCAAAGCCCTCGTCCCTCGCGCCATCGCGTGGTGCGTTCCCAGACGGCGCCAGCTGCCCGCATTCATGCCGTCCATTCGTATGTCGTCGTTAAGAGGCTCGGTGCCCGAGGAACCAACTCCGGCGACTTAATGACGCACCAGGACGCTTGGCCTCACCGGAATGCGCTACTTAAAGCGGCAACGCCCAGCTAACCTCCACACCATAGCGCATCGTCCTCCTACCTGGCACCACATCCGCCATGACCGCAAGTGCGAATGCTCTGCGGGAGAGCTTGTCTTCGGGGATGAAGCTCGAGGTCGCCGCCCTCGCTCAAGTCGCCTCTCATGACGCAATAGCGGCGTAGCCGGATGCTGACGCGACCGCACAAGCGGTGGCCATGCTGGCGACTAACGACGGGAGCACCGTCAGCCACGCGTCCTACTTGCCGCCGTCCAATGTCCGGCACCGCCGAGGTCGGGGACTCCTCCGAGGATGAGTAGGGCATGGGAGGCGGCAGGGCATGGTGTGCCAACTGGCCGGTCCGTATCCCGTGTTCTACTCTTCCTCGCCGGAGACCGCACCTTCACTTCACGGGTCTTGAACCCCGCCCCCGTACATAGAGATTGCAGATGGAGGACGTCGGTCGCTGCCGTAGAATAGGTTTAGGGTCGGGTTTCTTTTATTTTTCTATCCAATAATAGTTCGAAATGTAATGAAAATATGCCGTGTTTGCATTAATCTCGGCCGGTGTATATGAACTTTCACAATAATATACATATTGTAGGAGTACTAGCAAGATGCCCGTGTGTTGCACGGAAGATCAAGATCTTGTGGGAGAAAAGGATGAACGAGGGAAAGCCTTATCTGCAAATGTGGAGAGGAGTGCGGGTAAATTGTCATAGTTTCCTTCCTATCCATTAGATATAGATCGGACGGCCTATATTGCAGGATGACAGGCACACCATCATCACCAACTCTGCTTTTTATTGAACCGAGACAAATCTAAAAAACCCAACTAAGCCAACCTCCCAGCATATTGCGCAGGAAAAGACCTGGCCGCATCGTTTTAGTCAGAATTACCGGATTACTAGTAGTAGTATCGATGGATCGCGCGAAGCAACATTTTTTTTGAGGGGGCGAAGCACCTAGTTTAAAAGGAAAAAAGGCGGTACACTCACAGCACTCCTGTCGCGGTCGCATTGCACCCCACACACGTTCGGTCCTGCACACGGCTCATGCAAACGGAACGCGCTTCGGCTTGCCTCTTCACTGACACGTGGGACTGCACTTGGAGAAACCGACCATGCGCCAAACTCCCCCAGCCCACCGCGCGAAAATCCTCCCCC
>NC_057813.1:148439196-148469087 GCF_018294505.1 Triticum aestivum | reverse complement strand
CCAAATTTGATTCAACCGCCCTTCGGCCAAATATTCCCAAAACCCCCCTCCCCCCGTCCCCCCTCCACTTCATTCACTCCGCCAAAGCCGCCCTCCCCGCCGCGCTGATACGTCAGCGCCGCGGTTCATCGAGGGGACGCACGGCGATCCTCTCGCTGCCACAGTACACTCTTGTAGACTGTCGTCCTCTAGCCGCGCCGCTACCTCTGGCTACGTTCTTGTGGAGGCGCACGGTGGTCAGCGCCACCACTGCTGGCGACGTTCGTGTGGAGACGCACGGCGGTCAGCTTCTCCCACGGTACTCGCATTCTAGACTGAGGCCCCGTTCATGTCGGTGTAACGCTGAATGTTAGCTGATAGACGCTGTTAATCTTACTGTTTGCCGAAGTAGTTTACTGTCAATATGCTCTGCTTAAGAAGCTTCCTTGCCCTGTTCTGCACTCAAGCTTCCTTGCCGAAGTAGTTTGCTGAGATGGCATGCCAAGGCCGATTAGTTGCTAAAATATCCTGCCATATATTTATTGTGACGTAGATTGCCATGGTCTAGTAGCCAATCTATTAGGTGAAATAGCTCTACACCATTTTATACTCGATCTTTGTTGCTGCGATGGCCTTCGATAGTTTGATGGCTGTGTGCTCGGCCTCATTGACTGTTGAAACAGCCTGCCATAATTTAGCACTCAAATCTGTTTGCTGAATTAGCTTTACATATATTTCGTTACTTAGATCTGCTCATCCAAATATCTTGCCATAGCTTTAGACATCGACCTAGGTATTTTTTTCTAGACTTCATAAAAAAGCATATACGTTTTTCCTGTAATATCTAGTAGAAGAACTAATTTGTATGTCTAACAGATGGACAGGACATGGATAACTTCTGCTCGAAGATTCTCCGCTGCATATGTCGAGGGGGTTGAAAACTTCATGAACTTTATCAGAGCTGAGTACGGTGGTCCGAAATCAGATGTGCTCTGCCCGTGTAGCAGTTGTATGAATTCAGTTACAAGACCCCAGTCAACTGTGCAAAATCATGTACACTTGTATGGGATGTCGGTCACATATACTAGGTGGGTTCATCATGGTGAAGCTGTGAACGTCAATGTTATTGACTACGTGGAAGCAGCAGATCACCATCTTGATCTGCCTGATGCTCAGGTGGAAGAGGAGGAGGAGGTGGTGGTGGTGGAGCCAGTGAGTTTGACCAACATTGAAACAATGCTACAAAATGCTCATGCATTCCTTGAACTTTCACCTGCAGAAGAAAAACGGTGGGCCCGCATGTTGGAACAATGCAACGTTGCTGTCACCCCAGGAAATAAGCTGTCAGTATTCTCAGCTATGGTCACCTTTCTTCAGGTGAAGACATCTGAGCAGATGACCAACAAATCATTCGATGCGATGTTGGCTGCTTTCCGCAAATCTTTCCTAGATGCGTCTGAGCTGCCACACACCTACAGTAAAATGAAGAATTACCTTCGTGCAGTTGGAATTGGATATGATATGATCCATGTTTGTAAGAATAATTGTGTTCTATTCCGGAAGGATTATGCCAACTTAAGTGAATGCTCGAAATGCAAATCATCAAGATGGAAAGATGGCGATGCTGTGAAGAGGGTTCCTCATAATGTTCTGAGACATTTTCCAATTACACCAAGATTGCAGAGGTTGTTTCATGATGCTGAAACAAGAGAGGATGTACTGTGGCATCCTAGGAACCAGGAGTACAGAGATCAGAATGTAATGAGCCATCCATCTCATGGTAGTGAGTGGAAAAGCTTCAATGATAAACATAAAGAGTTTGCTGCTGACCCGAGAAACATTAGACTTGGCTTAGCTTCAGATGGATTTAACCCATTTGGCCACCAGAGCGCCACATATAGCATGTGGCCAGTGCTTGTTATCCCTTACAACATGCCTCCAAATGTCTGCACCAAAGAATCAAACTACATGATGGCCTTGCTCATCCCAGGTCCAAAAAGTCCTGCAAAGGATTTTGATTTGTTCATGGAGCCTCTTGTGGAGGAACTTCAACAGCTATGGAAGGGTGTTCTCACTCGAGACCTATATAGCAGCCCACCAGCTGATTTCTTTCTGCGTGCTGTTGTAATTTGGTGCATCCATGATTATCCGGCTTTGGGCACTATGCTAGGGCAAATGACACATGGTTACAATGCATGTGTTCGTTGTGACAGGAATCCGCTGTCATACGCAATACTTAGCAAGATCTGTTACATTGGACACCGCCGTTTCCTTGTCAAGGACAAGCCGCATCCTAGAAAATATCGAAGACATGTGTTCAATGCAAAGCATGAAAACCGTGATGCGCCAAAGAGGCTCACCGCCGATGAGTTGCAAGTGGAATTAGAGAAGGTCAGGCATATTACACCAGGAAACCATCCTGGTAATGGTAGCGGGAAAAGGAAGTGTGGCACGGTAGAAGAGAGATTATTGTTTACCCGTAGGTCCACTTTGTGGGACTTGGAGTATTGGAAAGATTTGGATATGCGGCATAATCTTGATGTGATGCACATCGAGAAAAATATATGTGACAGCATTATTGGCACACTTCTTAACATTGAAGGCAAGACGAAAGATACCTTAAAATCTAGGATTGATTTGACACAGCTGGGTATCAAAAAGGATTTGCAGGTGCAAGATGAAGGTAAACCACGGGATATGGCACCAGATGTGTACGTCTTGGACAAGGTAAAAAGAAAAGAATTCTGCAAGGTCCTGTCATGTGTGAGATTCCCACATGGATTTGCTTCCAACCCTGAAAGGAGAGTCAGTGCAGATAGAAACAAGGTACAAGGGTTGAAAACTCATGACTGCCACGTCCTACTTCAAACGGTTTTACCTGTTATCCTTAGAGGATTGGGCTGCCCTGACTTATACAGAGCAGTCGCAGAGTTGGGACAATTCTTCAGGGAACTCTGTAGTAGAAGTATCAGGATAGATGCTTTGGAGCGTCTTAGACACAAGATACCAACTATCATATGCGACCTTGAGAAGATATATCCTCCAGCCTTCTTTGATGTGATGGTGCATTTGGTTGTTCATCTACCTGATGAGGCACTACTTAGAGGTCCAGTACAGTATGGCTGGATGTACCCTATTGAAAGGCGGCTAGGCACTTTCAAGGGCTATGTTAGGAACAGAGCTAGACCCGAGGGTTCCATTGCAGAGGCCTACATTGCTACAGAAGTGTTGACATTCTGCTCAAAATACATTGAAACAGCTGATCAGCTTAGCAAAGAGGTGGGTGAAGACAATCCCGGGCTCAATGTTTTCGATTATTCTGTTCGAGTTACAGGGAAGAGTCAACAAGAGGACAAACCTAAAGATTTGGACAAAATGGTTTGGTATGTGTTGAATAACTGTCCTGAGATACTACCTTATATCAAGTAAGTGCAGTACTGCAGCTTATACATCGTAATCTACTAAACTTGCAGCACATTCTTATATATTTAGATGTTTGACGCGATCACTATGTTTTGCAGCATCTACAAAGAGGAGTTACTGCCGCAAAATCCAAGAAACATTGACAAACTGGTTATGGCAGGATTTGCGAAATGGTTCAAGAACCATGTAAGCTTTTGAAGTGCACTGTCGTTTTTTTTTAATATATTGAGTACATAAGATGATCAGCTTGTCTATTTTCTAACCATAGGTTAAGAAGATGCGGGAGGATGGGCAGGCAGTTGATGATGCCCTTTACTCACTAACAATGGGTCATGATACTCGGGTAAGACATTATGAATCTTGCGTTGTTGGAGATGTGCGCTACAACACCCTTGCAGGAGACGAAGGTAGGAAGACACAAAACAGTGCCATCATGAGCACGGATACGTATGACAAAGAGACAACTAAAATGTATGCTAACATAACAGACATTGTTCAGTTGTAGTATATCTCTAGTTTCGAGGATCATTGGTGTGTGGTTCTGTTGTGCTGTCGTTGGTATAACCTGTTTTCCAGGATCGCAAAACCCAGAGCTGATGATTATTTCAAATCCATCAATGTCAAGGCAGCGTACCAGACCAATGAGCCTTTTATTTTGGCAAATCAAGCAACACAGATATTTTTCTTGGAAGACACATTTGCACGTAGCGATGACTGGAGAGTATTGCAAAGGTTTGAGCAGAGGAATTCATTTAATGAAGTTGCACAACAAGATGATGCTTACACTGCTCCTGATGTACAAGATAACACAAATGTTCCTAATATCTTTGAGAACCATCACGTCAATGACGCCGGCGAAAAGATTGCCTGTCGTGTTGTGGACATACAAGAGTTGATCAAGAAGAAGCCAACGTTCGAGGACGAAGAAGAAGATGACACTATGGGGAATTACGATTCAGACTGATACACATGGCGAAGATGTTGACGCTGCTGCTGCGGATGATGATTACATTGCTTTTGTCGTATTTGCCTGTCAGAAGATGTTTTTTTATCCACTATGTGAAATTGTGTTTGCTATGACAGTTGAAACCTGATGAACATGTTGTTTAGTATTTTGCTGTGAGAACATCACTTGTTATGTATGCTGATTTGTGTTTGGTGATTGTATGACAACTAAAACATGATGACATTGTTGTTTAGTTGTACTCATATTTGGCTGTGAAACTTGAATTTGATGACATAGTTTGTTGTTGGACTGCAATTTGCTCGATGTCTTCAAATGAGAACAAAGCTGACCCGACAGGGCCTCTACTATTTATTTATTTATATGAGCAAAAGGGGATACCCCCTGATTTCCGTTAATAGAAATCATTAGATGTTCACAACACTACGCCCAGACTGCTACATAGGTTTCATTCATTACTAGTTTCAGCAAAGTGCTCATGTCGTAGCCACTGAATACATCACGAGTGCTACATACACTGCAAATAAAGAGACAATCATCCTACAGAGCACATCGATTTTGCCCATTATCTTCACAAGCTCTTTCATCTCCTCATTGTTGTCAAGGCCGTTCAGCAGTTGTTGCTTGGCCATGATCAGAGGAATTGCATCTTTAACCTTCTGCTCTGCATCTTCCTCTTCTGTCGTTCCTTCAGTTACTTGTCCAACACCCCAACCTGCTGGTATTGGGATTCCTCGGCTAACCAAATAATCAGCGTAGTTGCATTCCCCCACATCAGCAACTTCCCAGAAATACAAATCACATGAATCTTCCCTTTTCTGCACGAATCAAATTGGAAGATCATCAACCAAACTATTAAAAAAATCAGCAACTGAAAGCAGAAGAACAACACTTAAACATATTATTACCCCATGATTCGGGCATTTGTAGAAGACTCGGCCAGGGTTGCGGATTGTGGTTGAGACGCGACAGATGACTCTGCGTGATTTGCAGCAGTGGCACCACACCAACGGCAGCGGGTTGCGATGAGCAATCGGCTGCGGTGCGCGTGCCGGCGGGGGTGTGATGAGACCCACAAGCGATGGTACGGGTGGCGACTTGGCACATATCTGGTTGTTGCCTGCTGAAGAGCAGGTGGACGAGTAGCCAGCGGACATGGTTGCTGCGGCCAGAGCTTCTGATGCTAGGCAGAGTAAGTAGAGAAGAGGAGAAGCGAACGTTGGATATGTCAGTTTCATTACTTGCAGAGTAGCATAGCACCATATATAGTCATAGTCTAGGTTTGGATTCGAACCGGCTACAGGAGCACGTCTTTCTTTTTTCTAAAACTCGTCAACGTCTCTTTACTGGTACACTAGCTTGTTCTGTACGCCTTCCCAAGTCTTTGATTTTCTTTCCCTTTTTTGTGAGGAAGGAAGGAGGACAAAATTGAGAGTTCCTTGGACTCGAACCCAAGACCTCTCGGTTGAAAACCAAGGGTGCTAGTCACTTATGTGGCGAACGTTCCCTGTGAGGAGGACGGTAGACGAACGCATTTTCCTCGTAGTTTTCTTCCTATATATAAAAAAGTATGCTACTTGGTGTCCGCTTAGTCAAAAACGATTGTGCCAACCTTGGCCATTCGATTGACATTCAACGTCTGTCGCGTTTCTTCAGTCTCTTCTCCTCGAGCTGCCAAAGCCAAACCAGCACCGGCGGGACCGCCTGCTCCCGCCTCCCACGGCTGGCTGTGATCTTCCCCGTCTCTTGTTCGTTCCCGTACGAGGCCTCACCATCGTCCTCCGCCTTGGTTTGCTCGCCGCGGCGCCACCGTCCGGTGTTGTCAACATGGTCAACAACCGAGAGGAATAAGGAGATGACTGTACATGGTGAGGATGACAGTAGGGACCCAGCAGCGCGCGAAGTAATTTTGTTTTTTTGAGACGGAGAAGGGTATCGACTGGGTTGTGCGGGACCCGTGGCTCGTCTAGCCCAGGCTTTTATTTCATATGTTTAGCACATGACCAGCCCAGTTCGTTTTTTTCCTTTCTGAAAAATGGCTAGCCAACTATTTTGTTTTTTGCAGAATAACCAACATAGGCCTACTTGTTTTTCTATGCCCTGCTGGGCTGGAAATCTTTCAAGACGAGGAGGGGTGCATTTTGCCCAGAAAATGGGCTATAAGTAATAAGAAATGGGCTATAAGTAATAAGAAATGGGCTATAAGTAATAATAAATGGGCTGTAAAATGAAAAAATACAACAAATAGGCAATTAGTTCCCAAATAATGTTTTCTTTTGGATTTTGATATTGTAAATTTCATTGTTTTTGTGCGGGTAAAATTTCATTGAATTTAAATTAAGGTATATTTAGATTTAAAAATAATTTGAATCTGGCTAGAAATTTCGGGTTGTATGTTGTTTGGGACAGATTTGGAGGCTGACTTGTGGGTCTACTAGGTTGACGTGTACTTTGGCTTTGTCAACTTAGTCCACAAACGATTCTAGCAGCAGTGACCGTTGGATGTTAATCCAACGGCCGTGCTGCTTCTTCAATATCTGATCTTCTTGCTCCAGCCACCCAAACCAGCTCCGGTGGGACTGCCTGCTCCCGCCTCCCATGGCCGGCTGTGGTGCCGCACAGGCCACACCGCCCCACCCTACTTCATTGCTAGCCCAGGCCATTCCTCTACTCACCCACACCTCCTGTTATTTTCCAGTGATGGTAGCCGGACCAGTAAACCCTCATACTCCCCACCGTGTGGGCAACCATTGCCGAGTCTTCCCCGGCTCTGTGTCGTTCCCTTCCTAGGCCTCGTCGTCGTCCACCGCCATGGTGCTCTCGGCATGGCCTGGTCAACATGGTCAACGAACGACATCCATCAGTCGTGGACTATATGCGCAAAATAATGATTCCTCCACCTGATAGCTGGGACCCACTGGAAGGGCCTCTGTATTTCGCGAAAAAAACGTTCCCCCCGCTGACATCTCAGACCCACCAGCTATATCTTTGCACGCAAGGAAGTGCCTCCTTATTACGCACAAAAAAATGAATACCCACCCTGCTAGATGGGACCCACCATAGTGGGAGGATGACTTGTGGGCCAACTAAGTTGACGGGGATAGAGGGCTTTGTCAACTTAGTCAATATGAATGATTCTAGCTCCAGTGACCGTACGATGTCCATCCAACGGCCATAGTGCTTCTTCAACCTCTGGTCTTCTTGCTCCAGCCGCCCAAAGCAGCGCCGGTCATGCCGCGCGCTCCTGCCTCTCGTGGCCGGCTATGATGCCGCGGAGGCCTCACCGCCCCCTACTACTCCCACCACTGGCCCAGGGTATCCCTCTACATACCCACACCCCCTGTTATTCTGCGGCGACGGCAGCCTCACGCCGCAGCCGAACCAGTGAACCCTCGTACTCCTCTCCGCGCGGGCTACCACTACTGCGTCTTCCCCGGCTCTGCGCCATCCCCTTCCTAGGCCTCACCGTCGTCCAGACCACCGCCCTGGTGCTCTCGGCGCGGCATGGTCAACGTGGTCAATGACCGACTTCCATCAGAAGAGTAGTGTACGTGGAGAGGCTGACAGCTGGGTCCAGGCGGCCGCAAGGAAGTGCCTCCTTATTACGCGCAAAATAATTATTCCTCCACCTGACAGCAGGGACCCACCGGACGGGCCACCTTATTTCGCGAAAAAAACGTTTCCCACCTGACTGTTGGGTCCCACCAGACGGGCCAGCGTATTTCGTGAAAAAAACGTTCCCCGCGCTGTCAGCTCGCACCCACCGGAAGTGCCTCCTTATTACGCACAAAAAAATGAATACTCCCCTTGCTAGCAGGGACCCACCATGGTGGGAGGCTAACTTGTGGGCCTACTAAGTTGACTGGGACGGGGGCCTTTGTCAACTTTAGTCAATATGAACGATTCTAGCTCCAGTGACCGTACGATGTCCATCCAACGGCCGTAGTGCTTCTTCAACCTTTGGTCTTCTTGCTCCAGCCGCCCAAAGCAGCGCCGGTCGTGCCGCATGCTCCTGCCTCCCGTGGCCGGCTGTGCTGCCGCAGAGGCCTCACCGCCCCTGCTATTCCCACCGCTGGCCAGGCCCTGCGGCGACGGCAGCCTCACACCGCAGCCGAACCAGTGAACCCTCATACTCCTCTCCACGCGGGCTTCCACTGCCGCGTCTTCCCCGGCTCCCCGTCGTCCCCTTCCTATGCCTCGCTGTCGTCCACCGCCCTGATGCTCTCGGCGCGGCGTGGTCAACATGGTCAAGGAACAACTTCCATCGAACGTGGATTGTACCTGGAGAGGCTGATAGTTGGGTCCATGGCCGCAGCAAGGAAGTGCCTCCTTATTATGCGGAAAATAATGATTCCTCCACCTGACAGCTGGGACCCACCGGACGGGCCACTGTATTTCGCGAAAAAAACGTTTCCCCTGACTGCTGGGACCCACTAGCTACATCTTCGCATGCAAGGAAGTGCATCTGGGCAAAAAAACAAAACAATTCGCCCCCCTGACTGCTGGGACCCACCAGTGACACCTTCGCACGCAAGGAAGTGCGTCCGGGCAAAAAAAACGATTCGCCCCCCTGACTGTTGTTGGGGAACATTGCAGAAAATAAAAAAAATTCTTCGCTTTCACCAAGATCAATCTATGAGTTCATCTAGCAACAAGAGAGAGGAGTGCATCTACATACCCTTGTAGATCGTGAGCGGAAGCGTTCAAGAGAACGGGGTTGAGGGAGTCGTACTCGTCGTGATCCAAATCACCGATGATCCTAGTGCTGAACGGACAGCACCTCCGCGTTCAACACACGTACGGTTGAGGAAGACGTCTCCTCCTTCTTGATCCAGCAAGGGGAAAGGAGAGGTTGATGAAGATCCAGCAGCACGACAGCGTGGTGGTGGATGCAGCAGCGATCTCGGCAGGGCTTCGCCAAGCTTCTACGAGAGGGAGAGGTGTAGCAGGGGGAGAGGGAGGCGCCAAGAGCATGGGTGCGGCTGCCCTCCCTCCCCCCTCTTTATATAGGCCCCCTAGGGGGGCGCCGGTCCTAGGAGATGCAATCTCCAAGGGGGCGGCGGCCAAGGGGGCGGCTTGCCCCCAAGGCAAGTGGAGGTGCCCCCACCCCTAGGGTTTCCAACCCTAGGCGCAGGGGGGCCCAAGGGGGGCGCACCAGCCCATGGGGCCCTCCGGGATAGGTGGCCCCACCTGGTGGACCCCAGGGACCCTTCTGGTGGTCCCGGTTCAATACCGGTAACCCCGAACTTTCCCGATGGCCGAAACTTGACTTCCTATATATAAGTCTTTACCTTCGGACCATTCCGGAACTCCTCATGATGTCCGGGATCTCATCCGGGACTCCGAGCAACTTTCGGGTTACTGCATACTTATATCTCTACAACCCTAGCGTCACCGAACCTTAAGTGTGTAGACCCTACGGGTTCGGGAGACATGTAGACATGACCGAGATGCCTCTCCGGTCAATAACCAACAGCAGGATCTGGATACCCATGTTTGCTCCCACATGCTCCTCGATGATCTCATCGGATGAACCACGATGTCGAGGATTCAAACAACCCTGTCGTGGGTTTGTCACGGCAGTTGTCCTTAGTGTCAGGACTTAGTCGCGAGGCCAACTCATCTATGTGGTAGCTTGAGAGGGGTTGAGTGGAATCGAGAGACGCCAACACAAGACAGGGATTTAGACAGCTTCGGGCCCCGGGAAACATCATCCGGTAAAAACCCTACATGCTGTTTGAGGCTAGGTCTCCTTATGATCACGAGGGAGTCGCCGTATAAACCGGCTCTCCTCTTTGTGTCTAGCCCTAAGTTTGTTTCTTGCTTGTAGCTTGTCCCTCTTTGGGGAGCCCTGCCCCTCCTTAAATATGTTGAAGGGGCGGGTTATATGTGGAGTCCTATTAGGATTAGGACTAGTCTATCTCTAATACAAACCGGATACAAGTCCAAGTCTTAACTCCTTGTAAGACAAATATTCCTTATGCCTTTGCTCTTAAACCGGCCCACCATAGTATGAACCGGCCTTCATGAACCGCCCGTTGGGCCACCAGGTCTTGTAGCCCCTCGCACCCGCCTGCCGGATTACCAATGAGTCGTGAACCGCCAAGTCTCAGCGGGGTCTCAAATAAACCGCCAAGTCCGGCCGGGTTAACTTCCGGCCGGTTTACACCGCTGGGTATATCCCTGACATTAGCCCCCAAGTTTAGCTTGGATTTATCCATGGTAAACTTATGCTGCAAAATAAACACCAGAACAAATTTGGCAGGTTGTGCTCCGGGTTAAGAATTCTTGTAGACCGGCACCTGATCGTCCTTAAGTCCTTTGTCATTTCCTCCTTCTAGAAAATCCGGGTCAATAACCAGCTTCATACTCAAATTACTGATGTTGGCATCTTATAGAAAAAATATTGTGAAGAATAATCCACTTGAGTCGGCTTCCAAAGCGCCGGTTTAAGAAATATTGGTCTTGAAATACTCATTTGATATTCAACCGATTTGAAGATGCAGAACTTGCCGATTTTATCATTGCCAAAGACTGTCAGGTTATAAAAACTTGATAATTTTGAGTCATGATTGTTGCAGACACCGGTTCATGATTGTTGCCAATGTCGGTTCATGATTTTTAATGACGCCGGGTTGCAGCCACAGGGTCATAATGATTGGTGACGCCGGATCGACCTAGTTTTCTCAATCAGAAAATTTGACAATATTTCTTCGATAATAATATAATACCTGTAGCCCCCGAGTGTCATGGTGCATGCTTGCAGCGACATGAGACTTGCATATTTGATATAATCTCAACTTAAATAGTGTAGCCCCCAAGTGCCGGGTCGTAAGCCTGCAGCGACTCGGGACTATTCCCTCCATTGTAGAATAAATCATACCCATTGATGAAATAATAGCCATTGCGCTGAAGCGACTTTGAAAACCTCAATCATAATATTGGTTATTGATAACCATAATAAAAATCTAGCCATGTTGGCTATCCAAGATAATATAATCTGGTATGAAAAACCTTATTCATTCAATATCATAATGAAAATTCAGCCAAGTTTGGCTATTTGAATAATATAACCCAATGATTTATAAGCGCATGATTCCAATGGCGCAATCCAAATATGTACTGGCGACTTATAGTCCAAAGCCAGGCCGGGTTAACAAACACCGGATAATTTCTCATCATATACTGGCGACTTATCGTCTTAAAGCCAGGCCGGTTTAATAAACACCAGATAATTTATCATCATGCTTTATTCAACCTGTCTCTGTGACATTGAATCACATCATTGGTTTACCAACTTTTTGTAGTAAGGGTGATAACCCCCATCTTGAGTAATGATAACTCCTTTCATACTGTGTCGGTTTATGATAAAACCGTACCGGGTTGTGATAAACACCGGTTTAACCATATATAATACTGGCGACTCGTAGTCAAACCAGACCGGGCGGATAGTCTCCGGATTATGATTTGATCATGTACTGACAACTTGTAATTGAAAGTCAAGCCGGGCTAATGAACACTGGTTTACTCCATAATAAGATGGTAACATAAAATCAAATCGGGCAGATAGTCTCCGGATTAAGATTTGACCGTGTTCCGCCAATTTGTAATTGACAGTTGAACCGGATTAACAATGTCGGTTTAAAACGCAACAGAAGTAAAAGGTCTTTAGCAAAAAAGAACAGAATTCAAGCAAAGGCAAAGATAAAACCATTTGCAAAAAGAGGCTTTACTGAGCCGATCAGATGGTGTTACCATGGTCGGACACGACCAAGCTCCCAATAAGGTGTAGCTTGGTTCAAGTCAGCCAGGTCCCCAACTGAAACCGTGGCATTATGCTGATCAAGTGGCGTGGCAATGGTTCGGGTTCGACCAAGCCCCCAAGTGACTCTATGGCCTTAGGCCGATCAAGAGGCGTGACTGGTTCAGACTTGACCATGTCCCCAAGTGATCTGGTGGCTTTCGCCTATCAAAAGGTGTTGCATTGGTTCGGACACGACCAAGCCCCCAAGTGATACTGTGGCATTACGCCGATCAAGAGGTGTGACTATGGTTCAGACATGACCAAGCCCCCAAGTGATCAATAATATGATAAGCCAATAAGGCATGATACCCATGTCTGAACCGCGCATCATGGCAGCAGGTCCTCTTTGGCACCCTTTAACTTTTTGCAAGAGATAAATCCTTCTTGAACCGGGATTTTGAACTGGATTTGAGAGCTTCAAAGCTTTGTGGGAGATATCTTCCCCTTGAGCCGGATTTTTAAACCAGAATTCCTCTTTTTAAGCCGGAAATTTTCTGACGGCCTTTAAATTTGCACCAATATGGCGGTTTAGGGTCCTGCATTAGACAACTTTGCAGGCCAAAGTAATTGCTCTTTTAAAGAAGGCAATATACAATATAAAATATATTGGATGGATTTCACCTGATATATCATGCCAGGGGTTATTCATCGTGGAGTCGATGATCACCATGGAAAAGCTGAAATTAATCACGACCGAGTCAGCCACGGTGTTGTAAACCGAGAGTCGGCTGCGGGCGTCGAAAACTGAGAGTCGGCCGCGGGCGTCGTAAGCCGGTGCGGACGGAGAGTCGGCTGCGGGCATTTGTAAATCGGCGCGGTCGATTGTCGGTGTAGACAGACGCCAGCAATGTGCTCTCCGTATCTGTGGCATGATAGCCACTCTTATAATGAGTAATTTTCCTGCACAAAGATCACAAACGAGAGTAATTGTTCCCGAAAGAATGAAGAAATATCATAAAAATTGACCGGATGGATTTCACCTAATTTATTCAGACGATGAATGATTCGTGTATATCATCCGATATTTTTTCGCTGAATGAACGCAGATGTTGTGACAATCTTCCTTTGTCCTTTTTATAATGACTGTAGCCACAGTCTTCACGTGGAAGGTTGAATGGTGTATGTGCCTCGTTAATTCCAAACCTAGGATCAAATCTTTGCATATACCTCTATTGACGTGTCAATCCTGCTTCCATTAACTGATCCGGGATGTTGGTCAAAAATACTTTATCAGCCGGTCTTCCACCAACCGGATTACCGCTAGTACCACTGATGTTTCTTAAGCTTGTCAACACATGTTGCAGAGGCATCACAAGTGGAAGCAGTAGCAGCAGCTCAGCGATGAAGTAAGCAAGGCGGAGACAGGACCGTGCCGGTTTATTTTCTCACATCACATCTTCTTTTCTGGTTCATATATCCCGTTCGCTGCTGAAGAACTATAGCATACTGATGTGTTGCAACACACAACAGCAGAGGCAACCGGACCGGCTCGGGGTGAAGCGACGAAGGTGCAGGGCGGGTCGGAGCAACTCCGGCGGTTCGTCAGGCAACGCCGCAGGGCCGCCGTGGTCGCACCGAGGCCGGGCACTGACCCGAGGCCGGTTCTTCAATGCGCGAACCCAGCGCAGAGGCGGATTAAAGCAACTCCGGTGGTTCGTCAGCGGACAGGTGCAAGGCGAGCACGCGACCGCTCGTGGAGCCGGCCATGACGGAGGCGGCGCGTGGCACACCGGCAGAGGCCGAAGCTGGCGACAGTAGTTCGGAGGCGCGGAGGCGGCGCATTGGCGAGGTGGCGGTTTGAAGCGGTTCACAAAGCGGGCCGAGACCTCGGCGGTTTGACACGAAGACGCGTATGGGCGAGTCTGTTCGGCGGAGGCGGAGGCGCAGCCGTGGGAGGAGCCAGAAAGAGAGGGCGGCTGCTGCGGAGAATGGCAGTTCGGCAGGGGATTGACCCAGCGGCGATTCAGCGCAAAGGTGAAGCTGGCTTGATGCAGGCGGGCCGCAGCCGTGCCGCTTAGTGAGGTAGCACTGCAGAGCCAGGCGCAGGGTCGGATCATAGCGGAAGCGGGTGACTCCGGTGAGGATGGACCGCAGCGGCGATGTAGGCGGCGGCTCACGGACGACCATGATACGAGCGGGCTTAGGTGGCCCGGCGCCTCAGATGCGGGATCGCGCGGGGGCGGCTCGCGGAGCTAACGGCCGCGGAGTGCCGGTGAGAGTGGAGCTGGCGCGATGCGGCAGTGGAGGAGAGGGCCCTGGCAGCCGCGGTGGTTTGAGGCAGGCGGAGGTGAAACAGAGTGGAGCCGGCGTTGGTGAGGGCTGCTCGTAGGCGAGATTCGCAGAGACCGGCTCATAGCAGAGCAACGAGGCTGAGGCAGCTCGACATACGGCGTGCTGAGGAGGATGGCTTGGCGATTCAGTGACTTGGACACAGCCGGAGGAAAGTGTCGAGGCGCCGGCGACTCAAAGACGGCGGGTGAGCTCCTCGCACAGGCAACCGCGGGAGAAGCTGGAAGCAACAGAGGTAGCCCGATGCGGTCAATCCGGGTCGGGGTCTTCCGGGTCGTGATCCACTTTTTTTTTCATTGCTGTAACCCAAGCACATGTACGCACGATTGGCAACGTACGCCCATCAATCTTCCGTGCTCCGGCCACTCTTTGGCGGTCCATCTTTTTTTATGCAATGACGTGGAACAGCATCAAAACAGATTGGCGATTTGTGGCCGTCCTCCGAGACGATCTGGCTAGCGGATCCGTACGGCGCCTGCGGCGGCCGCATGCAACCCTAGCTCTGGTTTTGACCCAGTAGAATTAATCACGACTCTGATCATAAAACGATGAACACGTCGGTTCTGCTAAAAATAATTTCCCATGCCGGGTCGTCCTGCACGATTCTTCCACGCCGGTTCTTCTTCATCTGGTAATCGTGAACTTCTCGATCCTTGAGAGAAATCCCTTCAAGAACTCTGCACCACCGTGCGCAGGCCCCATGGTGGGTGCCAACTGTCGTGGGTTTGTCACGGCAGTTGTCCTTAGTGTCAGGACTTAGTCGCGAGGCCAACGTATCTATGTGGTAGCTTGAGAGGGGTTGAGTGGAATCGAGAGACGCCATCACAAGACAGGGATTTAGACAGCTTCGGGCCCCGAGAAACATCATCCGGTAAAAACCCTACATGTTGTTTGAGGCTAGGTCTCATTATGATCACGAGGGAGTCGCCGTATAAACCGGCTCTCCTCTTTGTGTCTAGCCCTAAGTTTGTTTCTTGCTTGTAGCTTGTCCCTCTTTGGGGAGCCCTGCCCCTCCTTATATATGTTGAAGGGGCGGGTTACATGTGGAGTCCTATTAGGATTAGGACTAGTCTATCTCTAATACAAACCGGATACAAGTCCAAGTCTTAACTCCTTGTAAGACAAATATTCCTTATGCCTTTGCTCTTAAACCGGCCCACCATAGTATGAACCGGCCTTCATGAACCGCCCGTTGAGCCACCAGGTCTTGTCGCTCCTCGCACCCGCCTGCCGGATTACCAATGAGTTATGAACCGCCAAGTCTCAGCGGGGTCTCAAATAAACCGCCAAGTCCGGCTGGGTTAACTTCCGGCCGGTTTACACCACGGGGTATATCCCCGACAAACCCCGTATACAATTCCCTTTGACAATTGGTACGTTACTTGCCCGAGATTCGATCGTCGGTATCCCAATACCTCGTTTAATCTCGTTACCGTCAAGTCACTTTACTCGTACCGTAATGCATGATCCCGTGACCAGACACTTGGTCACATTGAGCTCATTATGATGATGCATTACCGAGTGGGCCCAGATATACCTCTCCGTCATACGGAGTGACAAATCCCAGTCTCGATTCGTGCCAACCCAACAGACACTTTTGGAGATACCCGTAGTGTACCTTTATAGTCACCCAGTTACGTTGTGACATTTGGCACACCCAAAGCACTCCTATGGTATCCGGGAGTTGCACAATCTCATGGTCTAAGGAAATGATACTTGACATTTGGAAAAGCTCTAGCTAAACGAACTACACGATCATTGAGTTATGCTTAGGATTGGGTCTTGTCCATCACATCATTCTCCTAATGATGTGATCCCGTTATCAATGACATCCAATGTCCATAGTCAGGAAACCACGACTATCTGTTGATCAATGAGCTAGTCAAGACATGTTGTGGTCTATGTATTCACACGTGTATTAGATTTCCGGATAACACAATTATAGCATGAATAACAGACAATTATCATGAACAAAGAAATATAATAATAACCATTTTATTATTGCCTCTAGGGCATATTTCCAACAGTCTCCCACTTGCACTAGAGTCAATCATCTAGTTACATTGTGATGAATCGAACACCCATAGAGTTCTGGTGCTGATCATGTTTTGCCCTAGGGAGAAGTTTAGTCAATGAATCTGCTACATTCAGGTCTGTATGTACTTTACAAATATCTATGTCTCCATCTTGAACATTTTCACGAATGGAGTTGAAGCGACGCTTGATGGGCCTGGTCTTCTTGTGAAACCTGGGCTCCTTGGCAAGTGCAATAGCTCCAGTGTTGTCACAGAAGAGTGCGATCGGCCCCGGCGCATTGGGTATGACACCCAGGTCGGTGATGAACTCTTTCACCCAGATTGCTTCATGCGCTGCCTCCGAGGCTGCCATGTACTCTGCTTCACATGTAGATCCCGCCACGACGCTTTGCTTGCAACTGCACCAGCTTACTGCCCCACCATTTAAAATATACATGTATCCGGTTTGTGACTTAGAGTCATCCAGATCTGTGTCGAAGCTAGCGTCGACGTAACCCTTTACGACGAGCTCTTCATCACCTCCATAAACGAGAAACATATCCTTAGTCCTTTTCAGGTACTTTAGGATGTTCTTGACCGCTGTCCAGTGTTCCATGCCAGGATTACATTGGTACCTTCCTACCAAACTTACGGCAAGGTTTACATCAGGTCTAGTACACAGCATGGCATACATAATAGACCCTATAGCTGATGCATAGGGGATGACACTCATCTTTTCTCTATCTTCTGCCGTGGTCGGGCATTGAGCTGAGCTCAATTTCACACCTGGCAACACAGGCAAGAACCCCTTCTTAGACTGATCCATATTGAACTTCTTCAATATCTTATCAAGGTATGTGCTTTGTGAAAGACCTATGAGGCGTCTCGATCTATCCCTATAGATCTTGATGCCTAGTATGTAAGCAGCTTCTCCAAGGTCCTTCATTGAAAAACACTTATTCAAGTAGGCCTTAATGCTATCCAAAAGTTCTATATCATTTCCCATCAAAAGTATGTCATCTACATATAATATGAGAAATGCTACAGAGCTCCCACTCACTTTCTTGTAAACGCAGGCCTCTCCATAAGTCTGCATAAACCCAAATGCTTTGATCATCTCATCAAAGCGAATGTTCCAACTCTGAGATGCTTGCACCAGCCCATAAATGGATCGCTGGAGTTTGTATACCTTGTTAGCATTCTCAGGGTCGACAAAACCTTCCGGCTGCATCATATACAGTTCTTCCTTAAGATGGCCGTTAAGGAATGCCGTTTTGACGTCCATTTGCCATATCTCATAATCATAGTATGCGGCAATTGCTAACATGATTGGGACGGACTTTAGCTTCGCTACGGGAGAGAATGTCTCATCGTAGTCAACCCCTTGAACTTGTCGATAACCCTTAGCGACAAGTCGAGCTTTATAGATGGTAACATTACCATCCGCGTCCATCTTCTTCTTAAAGAACCATTTGTTTTCTATCGCTCACCGATCATCGGGCAAGTCTGCCAAAGTCCATACTTCGTTTTCATACATGGATCCTATCTCGGATTGCATGGCTTCAAGCCATTTGTTGGAATCTGGGCCCGCCGTCGCTTCTTCATAGTTCGAAGGTTCACCGTTGTCTAACAACATGATTTCCAGGACAGGGTTGCCATACCACTCTGGTGTGGAACGTGTCCTCGTGGACCTGCGAAGTTCAGTAGTAACTTGATCCGAAGCACCTTGATCATCATCATTAACTTCCTCTTCAGTTGGTGTTGGCACCACAGGAACATCTTCCTGAGCTGCGCTACTTACCGGTTCAAGAGGTAGTACCTCATCAAGTTCCACTTTCCTCCCACTTACTTCTCTCGAGAGAAACTCTTTCTCCAGAAAGGACCCGTTCTTGGCAACAAAGATCTTGCCTTCGGATCTTAGGTAGAAGGTATACCCAATGGTTTCCCTACGGTATCCTATGAAGACGCATTTTTCCGACTTGGGTTCGAGCTTTTCAGGTTGAAGTTTCTTGACATAAGCATCGCATCCCCAAACTTTTAGAAATGACAGCTTAGGTTTCTTCCCAAACCATAATTCATACGGTGTCGTCTCAACGGATTTAGACGGTGCCCTATTTAAAGTGAATGTAGCTGTCTCTAGAGCGTATCCCCAAAAAGATAGCGGAAAATCGGTAAGAGACATCATAGATCGCACCATATCCAATAAAGTGCGATTACGACGTTCGGACACACCGTTATGCTGAGGTGTTCCAGGCGGCGTGAGTTGTGAAACTATTCCACATTTACTTAAGTGCGTACCAAATTCATGACTTAAGTATTCTCCTCCACGATCTGGTCGTAAGAACTTTATCTTTCGGTCACGTTGATTCTCTACCTCATTCTGAAATTCCTTGAACTTTTCAAAGGTCTCAGACTTGTGTTTCATCAAGTAGACATGCCCATATCTACTCAAGTCGTCAGTTTGAGTGAGAACATAACGATATCCTCTGCGAGCCTCAACGCTCATTGGACTGCACACATCAGTATGTATGATTTCCAATAAGTTGGTTGCTCGCTCCATTGTTCTGGAGAACGGAGTCTTGGTCATTTTGCCCATGAGGCATGGTTCGCATGTGTCAAATGATTCATAATCGAGAGACTCTAAAAGTCCATCAGCATGGAGCTTCTTCATGCGCTTGACACCAATGTGACCAAGGCGGCAGTGCCACAAGTATGTGGGACTATCATTATCAACTTTACATCTTTTGGTATTCACACTATGAATATGTGTAACATCACGGTCGAGATTCATTAAGAATAAACCATTGACCATCGGGGCATGACCATAAAACATCTCTCTCATATAAATAGAACAACCATTATTCTCTGATTTAAATGAGTAGCCATCTCGTGTTAAACGAGATCCAGATACAATGTTCATGCTCAAAGATGGCACTAAAGAACAATTATTGAGGTTTAAAACTAATCCCGTAGGTAAATGCAGAGGTAGCATGCCGACGGCGATCACATCGACCTTGGAACCATTCCCGACGTGCATCGTCACCTCGTCCTTCGCTAGTCTCCGCTTATTCCGCAGATCCTGCTTTGAGTTACAAATATGAGCAACGGCACCGGTATCAAATACTCAGGAGCTACTATGAGTGCTGGTAAGGTACACATCAATAACATGTATATCACATATACCTTTGGTGTTGCCGGCCTTCTTGTCCGCTAAGTACTTGGGGCAGTTCCGCTTCCAGTGACCACTTCCCTTGCAATAAAAGCACTCAGTCTCAGGCTTGGGTTTATTCTTTGACTTCTTCCCGGCAACTGGCTTACCGGGCGCGGCAACTCCTGTGGCCCACCCGGTGGACCCCCAGGACCCTTCTGGTGGTCCCGGTATAATACCGGTAACCCCAAAACTTTCCCTAAGGCCGAAACTTGACTTCTTATATATAATTCTTTACCTCCGGACCATTCCGGAACTCCTCGTGACGTCCGAGATATCATTTGGGACTCCGAACAACTTTCAGGTTACTGCATACTTATATCTCTACAACCCTAGCGTCACCGAACCTTAAGTGTGTAGACCCTACGGGTTCGGGAGACATGCAGACATGACCGAGACGCCTCTCCGGTCAATAACCAACAGCGGGATCTGGATACCCATGTTGGCTCCCACATGCTCCTCGACGATCTCATCGGATGAACCACGATGTCGAGGATTCAAACAACCCCGTATACAATTCCCTTTGTCAATCGGTATGTTACTTGCCCGAGATTCGATCGTCGGTATCCCAATACCTCGTTTAATCTCGTTATCGGCAAGTCACTTTACTCGTACCGTAATGCATGATCCCGTGACTAGACACTTGGTCACATTGAGCTCATTATGATGATGCATTACCAAGTGGGCCCAGAGATACCTCTCCGTCATACGGAGTGACAAATCCCAGTCTCGATTCGTGCCAACCCAACAGACACTTTCGGAGATACCTGTAGTGTACCTTTATAGTCACCCAGTTACGTTGTGACATTTGGCACACCCAAAGCACTCCTACGGTATCCGAGAGTTGCACAATCTCATGGTCTAAGGAAATGATACTTGACATTTGGAAAAGCTCTAGCTAAACGAACTACACGGTCTTTGAGCTATGCTTAGGATTGGGTCTTGTCCATCACATCATTCTCCTAATGATGCGATCCCGTTATCAATGACATCCAATGTCCATAGTCAGGAAACCACGACTATCTGTTGATCAACGAGCTAGTCAACTAGAGGCTTACTAGGGACATGTTGTGGTCTATGTATTCACATGTGGATTTCCGGATAACACAATTATAGCATAAATAACAGACAATTATCATGAACAAAGAAATATAATAATAACCATTTTATTATTGCCTCTAGGGCATATTTCCAACAACTGCTGGGACCCACCAGCTACATCTTCGCACGCAAGGAAGTGCGTCCTGGCAAAAAAAAACGATTCGCCCCCCTGACTGCTGGGACCCACCAGCTACATCTTCGCAGGCAAGGAAGTGCCTGACAGTCGGGACCCACCTGGTCGAAGCGTATGTAGCGTTGTCATTCTGGTCGTGAATGTGTACGTACATACTGGTCGTTGTAGAGGCGCGCACGTGTCGTAGTAGAGGCACGCACGTAGCATGTATACGTACGTACAGCGGCGAGGGTGCAAGAAAGAAAATACGGCCACGTACGTACATATGGGCAGGGTCTCGAACGCCTACTCGCGCATACGTACAGCCAGGGCTTGTGTACATGGCTAGGTCGGAATGGAGAAACAGTGTCGTCGTCGTGTTCATGGGGAGGCAACGGAATGCGTCGTGTTCATGGGGAGGCAACGGAATGTGTCGTGTTCATGGGGAGGCAACGGAATGCGTCGTGTTCATGGGGAGGCAACGGAATGCGTCGTGTTCATCGGGAGGCAACGGAACGCATGGGAGCCAACCGGCTTGGACGGAACAAGCGATGGAAACGAGGCATGGCATACCGCACAACGGAGGAAACGGACCTCCTACGTTTGGAACGGGGTCCTGTTGATCGGGAGGGGTGTGGTGTACCGCAAAACGGAGGAAACGGGCCTCCTACGATCAAAACGGGGGTCCTGCTAATCAGGAGGGGTGTGGCTTACCGCAAAATGGATGAAACGGACTTGTGTTGGAGCGCTACGGTCGAAACGGGGGTCCTGTTGATCGGGAGGGGTGTGGCATACCGCAAAACGGACGAAACGGACTTGTGTTGCAGCGCTATGGTCGAAACGGGGGTCCTGTTGATACGTCTCCAACGTATCTATATTTTTTGATTGCTCCATGCTACTTTATCTACTGTTTTAGGCAATATTGGGCTTTATTATCCACTTTTATATTACTTTTGGGACTAACCTATTAACCGGAGGCCCAACCCAGATTCACTGTTTTATGCCTATTTCAGTGTTTCAAGGAAAAGGAATATCAGACAGAGTCAAAATGGAACGAAATCAATTGGAGAAGTTAATTTTGGAAGGAAACCCACCTGATAGACTTGGAGTGCATGTTAGGGGAGTCCCAGGTGATGAGGTTATGTACCTAGGGTAGGGTCATGGACCTATCTAGGATACCATGCCCAAGGACATCATCATACGAAGCTACCTTCCAGTCGACCAAGAGAAGTTCCACTCGACCAAGGGAGACTCCACTCGACTAGCTAGAAGACACTCGACCATGAAGACGCACTCGACCATCAGAAGTTCAGGATCTATGCTGCATCAAAACAGTCTGTAATTAAATAGTCTTAATGGTCATGATGACACTTTATGTAGGGCGTTACCAATAACGCCCGGCCTTAATGTACTTTAACCCTCCTCTATGTGGGCTGGCTGGGGTCCTGGCGTCCTCTATATAAGCCACCCCCCTCCACTGGTAGAAGGGTTCGCACCCCTGTAACTCATATACATAGAGATCAGTCGACCGCCTCTGGGCTCCGAGACGTAGGGTTGTTACTTCCTCAGAGAAGGGCCTGAACTCGCTAAACACTCGTGTGTACAACTACTCCATAGCTAGGACCTTGCCTTCTCATACTTACCCCCCATTCTACTGTCAGACTTAGAACCACGACAGTTGGCGCCCACCGTGGGGCAGGTGTCTTAGCGACTTTTTTGGAGAAGTTGCAATTTGTCTGATCGCCTTCATCATGGTTTCCGGTGGAGCTCAGGTCGAGAGCCGCGAGATCCGTCTCGGTGCGCTCACTTTCATCGCCGATGACTCCGCTTGGCTTCAGGAGGCACCACTCGACATCGATGCGCTCCCCGTCCGCGGGGCGACGCACTTTCGGGCGTGTGTCCGTGGTGTCTTGCTGCAACAATTGTCGACCCCGTACCGGTTGACTCCTGCGCCATCCTCCCTCCCTCTCTCCCGCCAGCGCAAGCGCTCCAGTCGGTCGAGACTCCAGCGATGGGTGAGGCACGCAGTGGCTCGCCAATCGGCCACCACCCAAGTCGCGGCGATCGAGCCCGATGAGTCTCTCTATGGCATGTTCGACCTGTCGACTGGCTCCGTAGAGACTGCATCCGAGTGCGATAGCAGTGATCCGGCAGCGGAAGTCTTGATGGTCAACGGGCCCCATAGTCCTCCCGGTTTCCCCCGCGGCGACGGGGTGGACGACGAGGACGACCCCGCTCAAGCCCATGAAGAGTACCAACCCGAGCCGCTCACTTCCCAGCAGAGGGAAGAACTTCGCCGCCGGAACATGGATGCTCTGCATACTCCCATTGCAGGAGAAACACCCGAGGCTCGCGCCCTGGAAGAGGCGCGTTTAGCCAACCTGGCTGAACACACTCGACTGGAGAACCTTCAGCGAGCACTCGATGAGCGTGCGCGTCAACGAGCGACTAACTCCAATCGACGTCAGCTCTTTCTGCAACCAACTCAGGTATATCGAACCCCAATTCAGAATTTGGCAGCTGCAACCCGCATAGCGGAGTCGATTCAGCCCTCTCAGTCAGAGGCTGGAAGAGGCCTGATGCAGATCAGAGATTTGCTCCGGGCGGCAGGAGATCAGAATTCAGCTGTGTAGCAGTCACGTAACAGGATTCACAGTCGATCTATCGCTGCGAATACGGTTTAGTCGGCTCACAGTCCAAGGTCGCCTCCGAGGCGCATGGGACGTGAAGGCCGGCGGGACCACTATGATGACCGATTTGATCGCTATGACCGGTGTCGAGTGCCCACTCCTCCTCCGAGAAGTGGGTCTAACGCCCATCGGCAGCAAGATGACAGACGCCAGTTCAGTATCGGGAGGAGAGCTCCAATCGACCCCAGAGAGCCAGGCTTTGACGCGAGATCCGTCATCGTGCAAGGTTTGGTCGACCGAAACAGAGCTCATAGAGGTGGTCATGACAGAGATATGCCCACAAGCAGCCGAGTCCATGTTTCAGGTCCAGAATGTTTTAGCAGAGCGATCAGAACCGCAGTGATACCCCCCAACTTCAGGTTGGTGACTGGGGTGAATAAGTTCACCGGAGAGTCTAAGCCTGAAACTTGGCTCGAAGACTACCGAGTGGCTGTTCAGATTGGTGGCGGTAATGATGAAGTGGCCATGAAACATTTGCCACTTATGCTAGGAGGTTCAGCCAGGGCATGGTTGAATCAGTTAGCTCCCAGCAGCATTTACACCTGGGAAGATCTTTCTCGAGTGTTCGTCGGGACGTTTGAGGGAACTTGCAAGCGACCTGCTGGACTGACTGAGCTACAAGTTTGTGTACAAAAGTCGAGTGAAACACTGAGAGATTACATCCAGAGGTGGATCACTTTGCATCACACTGTAGAGAACGTGTCGGACCATCAAGCGGTTTGCGCCTTCAGAGAGGGCATCAAGAACAGAGAGTTGAGCCTGAAGTTTGGTCGAACCGGAGACATGACCCTGAGTCGGATGATGGAAATAGCCACCAAGTACGCCAACGGCGAAGAAGAGGACCGACTCCGGAGCGACAAGTACAAGCCGAGTCAGTCGGATAAAGGAAACTCCAGTCGGAAGCAAAAGCGGAAGGCCGAGCCAGCAGCTCCTGGAGAGGCTCTGGCCATAACACAGGGCAAATTTAAGGGGAAACCAAAAGGATCTTGGAACCCCAAGAAAATAAAAGATAAGGAGGGTAATAATGTGATGGACCTGTCGTGTCATATTCACACAAAGAAAGACGAAGAGGGTAACTTCATCTACCCAAAGCATACCACCCGCCAGTGCCGGCTCTTAATCCAACATTTCCAAGGGAAACAGCCAAAGGACAAAGAGAAGGAGTCGGACAAGGCTGAGGACAAGCAGGACAGTGATGGAGAGTACCCTCATGTCAACTCCATTCTGATGATTTTTGCTAATGTAGAGAGCAAAAGTCGACTGAAAGTGATCAACCGTGAAGTCAACATGGTCGCACCGGCAACACCAAACTATCTGAGATGGTCGCAAACTCCCATTACTTTCGACCAGTCGGACCATCCTACTCATATTGCCACCCCTGGGAGGCAAGCACTGGTGGTCAACCCGGTCGCCGAAGGCACTCGACTGACGAAGGTATTGATGGACGGCGGCAGCGGGTTGAGCATTCTGTATGCTGAGACGCTCAAGGGAATGGGCATTCCGATGTCCAGGCTCAGTTCTAGCAACATGAGTTTTCACGGAGTCATCCCAGGAAAGAAGGCTGAGTCACTCGGCCAAATAGCTCTGGATGTGGTGTTCGGCGATTCGAAGCATTTCCGCAAAGAGAAGCTGACTTTTGAAGTTGTGGATTTCCAGAGCGCTTACCACGCTATCTTGGGAAGACCAGCCTACGCCCGCTTCATGGCTCGACCATGTTACGTGTACCTCAAGTTAAAGATGCCTGGCCCCAAAGGCGTGATCACCGTCGCTGGTAACCGGAAGAAAGCAGAAGAGTGTTTCCAGAAAGGCTCAAAGATTGCGGATGACCAGATAACAGTGATAGAGCTAGAGGGATACAAGAAGAACACAGATCCGAGTGATTTACTGCGGGCCAAGAAGCCCGCCACAGAGTCAGCATTTCAGTCGTCCGGGGAGACGAAGCCAGTTCACATCCACCCAACTGACCCTGATGCAGCTCCGACCCATATTTCCACTACACTCGACTCTAAATAGGAAGAAGCGCTCATCCAGTTCCTCCGTGAGAACTGGGACATCTTCGCATGGAAGCCGGCTGACATGCCAGGTGTTCCCAGGGGTCTGGCTGAGCATCGCCTTAGAGTCGATTCGAAGGCAAAACCTGTTAAAGAACATCTTAGACGGTCCGCCGTTCAGAAGAAAAAGGCCATTGGCGAAGAGGTGGCTCGACTCCTTGCAGCAGAGTTCATCCGAGAGATATACCACTCCGAGTGGCTCGCCAATGTCGTTATGGTTCCCAAAAAGGACAATTCCCTTCGTATGTGCATTGATTTCAAACATATCAATCGGGCCTGCCCGAAAGATCATTTTCCTCTCCCTCGCATCGACCAAATTGTCGACTCAACCGCGGGGTGCGAGAGATTGTCTTTTCTAGACGCTTATTCCGGGTATCATCAGATCCGTCTGTATGGGCCCGACGAAATCAAAACAACTTTCATCACCCCATTCGGGTGCTTCTGCTATATCACCATGCCATTCGGCCTCAAGAATGCCGGAGCCATGTTCATGAGAATGATTCAAAAGTTTTTACTCACTCAAATCAGTCGGAATGTGGAAGCATACATGGATGATATCGTGGTCAAGTTGCGAAAGGGTTCCGACCTGTTGACTGACTTAGCTGAAACATTTGCCAATATCAGGAGGTATGATATCAAGCTCAATCCTGCAAAGTGCACATTCGGAGTACCTGGCGGGAAGTTACTCGGTTTTCTCGTTTCTGAACAAGGAATCGACGCTAACCCAAAAGAAGTTGGCACCATACTCCGAATGAAACGCCCTGTGCGTGTGCACGATGTCCAGAAGCTTGCTGGATGCTTGGCCACGTTAAGTCGATTCATCTCTCGCCTCGGTGAAAAGGCGTTGCCCCTTTACCAACTGATGAAGAAGGCAGACAAGTTCGAGTGGACTCCAGAAGCTGATGCAGCATTTGCCGAGTTAAAAACTCTGCTCTCCACCCAGCCGGTGCTTGCTGCTCCAATCAGCAAAGAGCCTCTATTGCTTTATATTGCAGCCACAGGACAAGTCGTCAGTACAGTACTTACGGTCGAGCGGGAAGAAGAAGGGAAAGCCTTCAAAGTTCAGCGCCCAGTGTATTATCTCTCTGAAGTTTTGACCCCATCGAAGCAAAGATATCCTCATTATCAGAAGCTCGTATATGGGATCTACATGACCATGAAGAAGGTTGCCCATTATTTCTCTGATCATGACATTACAGTCGTCAGCGACGCACCATTGTCAGAGATTCTGCACAACAGAGATGCAACTGGTCGAGTGGCTAAATGGGCGATTGAACTCCTTCCCCTTGATATCAAATTTGAGGCAAAGAAAGCCATTAAGTCCCAGGCTATAGCAGATTTCCTTGCCGAGTGGATTGAACAGCAGCAGCCGACTTAAGTTCACTCGGAGCATTGGACCATGTTCTTTGATGGCTCTAAGATGTTAAATGGTTCTGGTGCTGGGGTAGTTTTGGTTTCTCCCCGAGGAGATAAGCTCAGATATGTGCTCCAGATCCACTTTGATTCCTCCAACAATGAAGCAGAATATGAAGCACTGTTGTATGGGTTGCGCATGGCCATTTCACTCGGCGTCCGTCGCCTTATGGTTTACGGCGACTCAGATTTGGTGGTCAATCAGGTGATGAAGGAATGGGACGTGAGAAGCCCAGCCATGACTGGATACTGCAATGTGGTGAGGAAGCTTGAAAAGAGATTCGAAGGGTTAGAACTCCATCACGTTCCCCGACTGAAAATTCAAGCGGTCGATGACTTGGCGAAGATAGGTTCCAAAAGGGAAGCCATTCCGAGTGGCGTGTTTTTGGAACATGTCTACACACCATCGGTTCAAGAGGATCCGTTCACTGAAGAAGCCCCGCAGCCTAAAAGCGCCACAGATCCGACTGAAGTCGAGGTCCCAGCGGTGGTCGACTTGATCATGGAAGTTTTGGTCATCACTCCCGATTGGACAGTGCCCTACATCGCCTATATTTTGAGGAAGGAACTCCCCAAGAATGAAGAAGAAGCTCGAGAGATCGTCCGCCGGTCCAAAGCCTTCACCGTCATGAGATATCAATTATATAGAGAAAGTGCGACTGGAGTCAGCCAGAAATGTATAACACCAGAGGAAGGTCGAATGATCCTCAACGACATCCACTCGGGGACCTGTGGCCATCATGCGTCTTCTCGGACCATCATGGCCAAAGCATACCGAGCTAGTTTTTATTGGCCCAGAGCGAATGAAATGGCGAAAGAGATAGTCGACAAGTGTGAGGGATGTCAATTTTACTCCAATATGTCACACAAGCCGCGTCAGCTTTGAAGACTATACCACTCGTCTGGCCCTTTGCTGTATGGGGTTTGGATATGGTTGGCCCGTTGAGAACAGGAAGAAACGGTTTCACACATGTGCTGGTAGCAGTCGACAAGTTTACCAAGTGGATTGAGGCCAAACCCATCAAGAACCTCGATGCTGGTATCGCTGTCAGCTTCATCCGAGAACTGATATTCAGATATGGAGTCCCACACAGCATCATCACTGATAACGGGTCAAACTTCGATTCTGAAGAATTCAGAGCTTTCTGCACGTCTCAAGGCACGCGAGTCGACTATGCTTCAGTTGCCCATCCGCAGTCGAATGGACAGGCAGAACGAGCTAACGGTTTGATTCTCAAAGGGTTGAAGCCCCGTTTGATGCGTGATCTCAAGCATGCGGCTGGTGCATGGGTTGACGAACTTCCCTTGGTGCTTTGGGGGTTAAGGACCACACCCAACCGGTCGACTGGAAGAACTCCATTCTTCTTGGTCTATGGAGCTGAAGCAGTCTTGCCGAGTGATCTTCTCCACAACACTCCCCGAGTCGAGCTCTACACCGAAGCTGAAGCAGAACAAGCGTGGCAGGACGCAGTTGACCTTTTAGAGGAAGAAAGAGAGATGGCTCTGATCAGATCGACCATTTATCAACAAGACTTGCGTCGCTTCCACGCCAAAAACGTGAAGAGTCGAGCCTTCCAGGAAGGAGACTTAGTTCTCCGAGTGGACCAGCAGAAACCACACAAGCTTGCTCCTTCTTGGGAAGGTCCCTTCATCGTCACCAAGGTTCTCCACAATGGAGCATACCGTCTTTACAATGTCGAACATCACATCGACGAGCCCCGAGCTTGGAAGGCGGAGCTTCTCCGCCCCTTTTACACTTAAGTATTCACTCGGATGAGTTGTAATAAAAGTACTCCTGTAGTTTATTTATCAAAGACAAGAGCTTTATAGTTTTCCCAGTGATTGTTATTACTTTTGTCCATATAAAACAATCCCCCAGTGGGTGGCTTAGCTGCGAATCCGATTCGCCTAAGTCTGTAAAAACAAATCCTAACCGAGTGGTGAGTCAGTCTCCCACACGAAGGCTTAGCTGCGAAATCCGTTTCGCCTAAGATAAATAAAATCCTACCGAGTGGTAAGCCAACCTTCCACTCGGAGGCTTAGCTGCAACCCAGTGCTTGCCTAAGTGTCCGAAATCCTACCGAGTGGAGAGCAGACCTCCCACTCGGGGGCTTAGCTGCAGTCCAAGCACTCGCCTAAGATAAATAAAATCCTACCGAGTGGTAAGCCAGCCTTCCACTCGGAGGCTTAGCTGCAGTCCAAGCACTCGCCTAAGATAAATAAAATCCTACCGAGTGGTAAGCCAGCCTTCCACTCGGGGGCTTAGCTACAACCCAGTGCTTGCCTAAGTGTATAAAATCCTACCGAGTGGTAAGCCAGCCTTCCACTCGGGGGCTTAGCTGCAGTTCAAGAACTCGCCTAAGTACAAGTACAACATGCGTTCTGCAAGGAGGACGAGGAGCAGGTCGACTGCTACCCTCTCCTTCCGAGCTACGCCACCAATTTAAAAATCCTACCAAGTGGAGAGCAGACCTCCCACTCGGGGGCTTAGCTGCAACCCAGTGCTTGCCTAAGTGTCTGAAATCCTACCGAGTGGAGAGCAGACCTCCCACTCGGGGGCTTAGCTGCAGCCCAGTGCTCGCCTAAGTGCCTAAAATCCTACCGAGTGGAGAGCAGACCTCCCACTCGGGGGCTTAGCTGCAACCCAGTGCTTGCCTAAGTGTCTGAAATCCTACCGAGTGGAGAGCAGACCTCCCACTCGGGGGCTTAGCTGCAGCCCAGTGCTCGCCTAAGTACGTGAAATCCTACCGAGTGTAGAGCAGACCTCTCACTCGGGGGCTTAGCTGCAGCCCAGTGCTCGCCTAAGAATCCGAAATCCTACCGAGTGGAGAGCAGACCTCCC